>NC_142368.1:8422500-8720000 GCF_059441175.1 Urocampus carinirostris
AATTGGTAATTGGTGATGAACTGTCAAGAACCGGAACAGGATCAGGACCCAAATGCGTGACGTTTCTCACACAAGCTTTTTATCTTATGGGAAATGGGGAGACATGCACCTTATGCAGCAGTCTGGTGTGGAATGACAGGAAGCCAGAGGCCGACGAGATCGATACCAATTGCCCGAGCAGGTATCGGACGGATGGACAGGATTGAAGTAACAACTCAAAAACCTCGGCGTGAGGAAAAAGAGAAACCTTGAGAAGGGTTCAGGATGACCATGAATTACATTTAGCAGTATAGTACACAAACATAGTAAACACTAGGTAACATGTTGAAAATTTGTCCGGAAAGTGCATGACAGCAGCAACGCCCCTAGCCTGTAAACTTGTCCAAAAAGTCTATGACGGCCACGACGCAGCTTCCCATCTCTGCCAGCTGGTCCATGCAGGCGTTCACATGCTTCAGGTCAAACGCTGGTCCGCTGACTTATCTCAAATCGTCCTTCTCCTTCGTATCACCACTAGGCAGGCAGTCGGAAAAAGACAGGACAACACAGAATATGAGGTGGACATCAATCATAAGCTTTGGAATAGAAGTGTGTCGTAAGCCTTGATTTAAAAACTTCCTTTGAGGTTGCAGATCTTATCTCCGGAAGCAGGGCATTCCATAACACCCGGATGGAGAACGCTCTCAAGCCAGCAGACTTCTTGGCTCTCGGAGTCACCAGTAGACCGGCATTTTCCGAGCGCAGACTCCGTGCAGGAACATAGGGGGAAATCAAATCAGAGAGATAAGAGGGTGCAAGTCCATGCAAACATTTATATGTTAATAAGAGAACCTGAAAGTCAGATCTTAAGTGGACTGGGAGCCAGTGCAAGTTGGCCAATACAGGAGTAATATGCTCAAACTTTTTGGTCTTAGTCAAAAGTCTAGCTGCCGCATTCTGAACCAGCTGCAAACTTTTGATGTTAGACATCGGAAGACCAGAAAGCAATACATTGCAGTAATCAAGACGAGAAGTAATAAACGCATGAATTAAAACCTCTGCATCTGATTGGGACAGCATCTAACGAATCTTCGCAATATTACGGAGGTGGTAGAAAGCTATTTTAGTAATATTTTTCACGTGTGACTGAAACGACAGATTAGGATCAAATATAACACCTAGATTTTTGACCGAGTCACTATGGGTGATATTACATTTGTCTAGGGTAGTGTTTGAAAACTACTCACGATAGTGAGCTGGACCAATAATCAACATTTCAGTTTTTTCTGGGTTAAGGCGTAAAAAATTATTTGACATCCATCTTTGAATCTCAGTAAGGCAAGCCTCCAGATTTCTACAACTTAACTGTCCAGTTGTTTCCAGTGGCACATACAGTTGAGTGTCATCTGCATAGCAATGGAAACTAATATTATACTAATGTCACCAAGCGGGATCATATAAATACTAAAAGGAAGGGGGCCAAGTACAGAGCCCTGTGGAACACTACAGGGGACATTAGATTGTTTAGAGGTCAGATTGCCATAGTTAACACATTGCATCCTGTCTGACAGGTAGGACCTAAACCACAAGCGTACAGTTCCTGAGATACCAACGAATTCCAGACGAACAAGTAATATTTTGTGGTCGACAGTATCAAAAGCAGCACTGAAATTAAAAAAGTTAAAAAAGGCCCTTTGTTTGGAGAAACTTGCAAAATGTGATCATAGAAAACAACTCCGAAGTCAGTGCATTTTTAAGCATATTTTGGGTTATTTATCACCCAATAATTATTAGAGCATAGCATGTACGGTATTTCAAAGAAGAAAATCCTTGGACCAAGTATCCGCCTGATACTAATACCTGTTGTCAGTATGCATTATAAGCCAACACTTTAAAATAATATGGGTAAAAAAATAACCCAATTTGAGTTAACTGTGGATCGATCCATTAATAGCATTAAGTTGACCCAACCTCCTGGGTTTCTATGAAAAAATTCAACTTATTTTTTTAAACTACTAAAAAAAAACTCTACCCTTAATTGGGTTGTTTCTAATACAATAAAATACTGGGTTCATAATGAACAAAACAACCATCAAAACTGGATCATTTAATAAAAATATTGGGTCTTTTCTCTTAAAAGCCCACCAAAAATGGTTGTTAAGCACAAAACAAATGAGCAAAATTGGATATTTGTCTTTCAAAATTCAGGTTTCAAAAAAGCCCAAAAGGCTTGAGAAACTCTCAAAGTTGTTTTTTTAAATCTGAAACAACAAGTAATGGGTCTGACTATTTTTGAGCGTATTTTGGGTTATTTTTGACCCACAATTTTTCAAGTCATTAGGCCAAGGATCAGTCTGATACTGATACTAGTTGTCAGGACACATTATAGGCCCACTTTGTTGGGGAAAATAACCAAATTTCAGGTAAGTTTACATCGATCCATTTCTTGGGGTAATTTGACCCAACGTCCTGGGTTGCGATGAGACAAAAAAACACTCCAAATGTTTCTTTTTCTCTTTATAAACGACTAAAAAAAGGCTCAATTTCTTTTCAATTCTGTTGTTTTGAAAAACTCGTGTCTTTTATTCACCCAAAAGTGGGCAAAATTGTGATTTTCTTCCTTTTTTCCGCCACCCTCCAAAAAAATACCTCAATTTGTGCAAAACAACCCGTTAATTGTAATGTTGTTTTTTAAAAGCCAGATACTGGGTTTTTTTGTCTGGAGAGACTCACAAAATTCGGTCGTTTCATTCAAAACAACTCAAAATTGATCAAAATAATGGGTCTATTTCGTCGCACATTTTGGGTTATTTTCGACCCGAGAATATTTAGAGCCCAGCACACACAATTAACCGTTGGTTGTGTCCGTGTGTTTTGTGCTTCTGGTTGTTAGGTTGGGGAAAATTAATCAGGGGATTTTGATTTCTTGTTGTACGCTACATTTTTTAGACCAGGGGTCTTCAACATGGTTTCCAGGGGCACCAGAGTGCCCCCTAAGGGGTTGCATGGGGACGTTTTTTGATTTATTAGTAAAATGACTTTTTATTGGTTGACTGAGTCTATTTAACCCCATTTTTAATAAAAAACATGGTAATAACATGATAATTTGGCATTTTAGAAATTCTTCATGGACGATAAATCTAAGCAATTGGTTAAGAGAGTAGACTGAGAATCTATTTATGTATTAAAATGTACCTTTTCATCTTTTCATTGAGTTATTTTACAGGAAATACAACAAACTAAATTCCAATTTATGGTTTTTATAAACAAATGAGTGAAAAATGTGTAGGTTTTTTTTAAAGCTGTCTATCCGGCTACCTTTTTAACTTTGTAGCTAGCTATCTTCCTACCTATCTAGCTATTTAGCAAGCTATCTGGCTAGCTTTTTTGCATGCTACATAGCTAATATTGTATATTTTTGGCTGACTTCATGCTAGCTGTCTAGCTTTGTTATTATCTTTCTATCTGGCTTTTTGGATAGCTTTTTAGCCTTTTAGCTAGCTAGCTCCTTTTTAGTTTTTCACCTGTTTTATTTTCTAGATAACTATCAAAGCTACCGTTTTAGCTATTTAGCAAGCTGTTGAGGTCAGTTGCTATTCAAGAACTGTATATCGAACTGGGTGCGCTTGTTCATAACAAAAAGTAGCTTGATGCTTGAAAAAGGTTGGATACCCCTGTTTTATACAGTACTTTGAGTGTTTTTCAAATAAAGTACGATTTGCTTAATGTTTTATATTTTTGAGGTAACAAAATCCCAATACTGACATCTGTTGTCAGTAGCTAAGAAATTAAAGGCCGAAGACAGCCCCTAAGTAGGGCGAAATGAAGGATTGATTGATGGCCCTCTAAGTGATTGGCGGGGGATCAATCCCAGTAGGACCCCATGAATGAGATCAAGCCTCGCGTTTGTTTACACTCTGCCGTAGTGAGCTCCGGCACGTTGCAGGGAGCGCTCGTAGTATCGCAGGGGCCGAGGGGAGGCGACGAGCAGGGAGAAGGGGGGGATACTGCGCTCGTGCACAATCTCCCGTGACCAATGAGCGGGGTGCTGTCAGGGGTAACCGCGTGTGTCAGCCACTCTCGGCCAATAAAGAGCGGAGCCAGGCGGACTGCAGGCGGGGGACGCGGGGTCCCGGAGATGCTGGAGAGAGACGCTTCCTGCTCCCTCCGATTCTTAGCCCCCCACTACGGTGGTGATGGCGACCGCCACCTCCAACCACTTCAGCGTCCTGAGCAGCCCCGGCAGCCCCCGGCCGCAGTCGGAGTCCGGGACCATGCAGCAACCGCAGCAACAACAACAGCAGCAGTACAGGGACGCGCACGCCCTGCTCCAAAACGACTACGGCGCGCACCCGCTCAGCCACGCGCACCAGTGGATCGCCGCACTGTCTCACCACGGAGACGGCGCCCCTTGGCCGGGGGAGCAGGACGTTAAACCTGCGCTGCACGACGCCGAGCGCCGGGAGGAGTCGGCAGGGGAACCGCAACAGCGACACCATCACGACGGCGGACCCTGGCGCGCGGGGAACACCGCTATGACGGCGTCCGAGAGCCAGGGCATGCTCTACTCGTCCTCGGGTTTCGGGTTGATTCCCGGTGCCGAGCAACAGGGCGGGATGCACCACCACGCGCACCCGCACCACCACCACTCCCTAGGTCGGGACGAGGAGCAGCACAGCCCGCACCTGAGCGAGCACGAAGGCGGTCCCGCCGCGCAACCGCCGCAGGACCATTCCGACGAGGACACGCCGACCTCCGACGAACTGGAACAGTTCGCCAAGCAGTTCAAGCAACGGCGCATCAAACTGGGTTTCACCCAAGCCGACGTGGGCCTGGCCCTGGGGACTCTTTACGGGAACGTCTTTTCGCAGACCACCATCTGCAGGTTCGAGGCGCTGCAGTTGAGCTTCAAGAACATGTGCAAGCTCAAGCCGCTTTTGAACAAGTGGCTGGAGGAGGCCGACTCCACCTCGGGGAGCCCCACCAGTCTGGATAAGATAGCGGCGCAGGGCCGCAAGCGCAAAAAGAGGACCTCTATCGAGGTGGGCGTCAAAGGGGCCCTGGAGAGCCACTTTCTTAAGTGCCCTAAACCTGGCGCGGCTGAAATCAACTCCCTGGCGGATAGTCTTCAGCTGGAGAAGGAAGTGGTCCGGGTCTGGTTCTGCAACCGGAGGCAAAAGGAGAAGCGGATGACGCCCGCCGGGGGGGGCCTTCCGGGCGGGGAGGACATGTACGGGGACAGCCCCCCGCACCACGGAGGACAGACCCCGGTGCAGTGACCTCATGTTTGAGAACCCCCCCCCCCCCCCCCATCGTCCTTTTTCAACCTTTTCTCGAATTTTTTCGAGCAGGATTTACAAATTGTGGACGGAGGCGCTGCGGAACTATTATGGGATGTATTCGTCTCAGTAATGGGTCATTCGCAAACGAAACGGCACGATGGGCAGGCTCTTTGAAAGGAACGACGAGAGCTGGCTCCATATCGAAATGCTCACTCTCTCTCTCTTTCTAACTCTGATTTTTTTCTCTCTCTCTCTTTCTTTCCCCCTCCCCCCTCTCTTTCTTTCTCTCTCTCTCCCCCTCTCTCGCTCATTTTCTCCCTTTCTCTTTCTCTCTGTATCTTTTTCTCTCTTTTACTCTCTCCTTCTTTTCTCTCTCTCTTTTTATATTTCTCTCTCTTTCACTCTCTCTTTTCTCCCCCTCTCTCTGTACCTTTTTCTTTTTCCGTTTCCACCTTTCTCTATTTTTCCTTTCTTTTTCTCTCTTTTTCCCACTCTCTTTGTCTATTAATGTCTGTGTTTTTCACTTTATCTGCCTCTCTTTCCCTCTCTCGTTCATTCTTCTCTCTCTCTCTCTCTCTCTCTCTCTCTCTCTCTCTCTCTCTCTCTCTCTCTATCTCTATCTATATATATATATATGTTTCTCTTTTTCTCGCTCTCTTTCGCTTTCTTTCTATCTCGTTCTCTCTCCTTCTCTCTATCTCTACCTCTTGTTCTCCTTTTCTCGCAATCTCACCTTTCTGCCTCCACGACTCTCTCTTTCTCTCTCTCTCTCTCTCTCTCTCTCTCTCTTGTTCTCCCTTTCTCTTTCTTTCTTCAAGGCGCTCGTGACTTATCAATATGCGTAGCGTCATCCTTGTGTTGCTTGCTTAGTATCAAGATTTTTCAATTTCCGATTAGGTTAAAGTTTGCCATTTATGGGAACAAAAAAAGGCTATTATCATATAATAGCAAAATACATTTTCAAAATGAATTAATACGGTGCATATTTTTTCATCGTTAAATATTTCTTTCAAAACAAAAATCTGAAGCCAAAAGAGTCAGCTCTTCTCAGTGAGCCTAGCCAAAAAAGCCGCTTCTCTAAAAATAGACGGAATTCCCCTACTAATTCATCTACTTCATCAGTGCGTGTATGAAGACTTGGGAGCCAGCAACCCCCCTTTTGGGCGCCACGTTTTTGCGAAACACACAAACACTTACGTACACGAAGAAAAGGGAAAAAAAACGTCCGTGGGGGTTGTGTGGGAGAGGGGATTTTTTTTTGCGTGGGCTGGAGGAACCGCAGTGAGTAAAAGTGGGTAAATAAACGCCATCTTTGCGTGGAACAAAAGCAACAGTGGCTCCAGCAGCCTTAGACACCTGCCAGCTTTTTTTCTTACCAGTTATTATCATTATTATTATTATTATTATCATTATTATTATTATTATTATTATTATTACGGAGCGAGGACAAATACCGTGCGACTACCGCTGTTCACCCCCCTTTTTTAAATAAAATCTATCATTTTATAAAATTCAAACAACCTAGAAACAAATCTTGACCCAAGACTAATATTTTAGTTTACGGCTGCATTATTTAACATTACAATTAAGAATAGATCGCTTAAGGTTTTCGTTTCGGTAAAAGTATATTTAGTTGTTTTTAATTATAATATTTTGGAGACGGAATGTGTTTCGCGTGTAGAAATAGAGTGCTGGGGGTAAAAAGTAACGCTTTTTAATGTCAAAAATTAGAATGTATTTACGTATCTTTTATTTTTATAATTATTATTATTGCTATTATTACAATTACGAATAGCATGCTAACTTCACTAGCTATTTTTTTTATAAAACTTTATTGAACAGCGATTTACAAATTGGTGTTTGTTCATTAAAAATAATTTATTTCACGAGATAATTTTATGATATGATCAAATATGTACAACAACGTGGTTTCTATTTAATTTCAATATTGTATTTGAATGTATCATTATTATTTTTATTTATTTATTTCGAACTACATTTTGACGTAGGTTACGCCGTCGTTGATTATTTATTATTAGTATGGTTATTTTTGCATTTCTTACTTAAGGAGTACAACAATCCGGCAACAACAAGGAAGTATTCTTATGACTAATATAGCTTTTTGATTGTAATTATTTGACTTGAACAATCGTTTAAAAAACATTTTTCTGTGACATTTCCAACAGCAAAAAAAGACGTTTATAAAATACCCAACGAAGCGGCCATAATCACGGCATTATCAACAATACACCGATTTAGTTGAAATTTCTATTAGAATTACAACAATAATAACAATGAGAATGATAATAATAATAATAATAATAATAATTCTGGAAAGAGTTTAAAACTATTCGTGTGTTTAGATGTTTGTTAATTCTGTACTTTTCGTTTCTAAGTGAAGAAAAAAAAATCTGTGACACTCCTAAAGCAATTCAGTCCGCATTTGCCTTTTCCTATGGAGATAGAAGACATTATTTCATACGAAAATATAATAATAATCATTTTGGGGGACATTATGAATAACTCCCGTTTACCAGCTGTGACGTCATCGCCCCCTCCCCCTAACTCTGTTATGTGTCTCATTATTTGTTGTTGTTTCTTTTGTACAGGGTTTGTTTATGTACAGTCGTTAGTCCGTGTACACAAAAACACACACAAAAAAACACTCATTTCTACGCTACTGTGTTTTTCCATCCTTTTAACTGACGAAGCTCTGTGAATGTACGAATACGAGATTTTCACAGAAATCTTTTATAATGTCTATACGAAATAATCATGACGTGGGGATTTTTATTTGATGTATTTATTTCGTAACGAGTGTTTTTTTTTGTGGCCTCAATTTGAGTTTCTGCCTAAACTATGGAGGAGTGATCCTACCAGAAGTAGAAATATATGTATGAATAAATAAATACCTAAAAATAGATGATATACAAATAATTGAAAACATAAATAAATCACTTTATACCTAATTATTTGACATAAATGTGGTTGATCATCTATTCAAGCGATTAGTCGTTTAGTTCTTTTCTTGTCGTAATTTGTCGTTGTAGTATATTGTGGTCGTATTTCGTTTATTCAAATGAGGGGGCGTGTCAAACTGGCTGAGCTTTTCGCCTATTGGTTGATAGTCACTGAACCGCCCCCTCGTTTAAACATTTGTTATGACAAAGTACAACTAAATAAAATGACTAAATACGATGACCAAATACAATGACGATATACGTTGACAAATTACAACAGGAAAATATAATAACAAAATAAATAACAAAATACAGTACGGCGACAAAAAAAGGACATAATACAGCGACAAAATAAAACAACCAAATACCACGACAAACTTCGACGACAAAACACGTAGACAAAATGCAATGACAACATACGATGACAAAGTACAACGACAAAATGCAACAATGAAATACGATGGCAAAATACAACGATCAATTACAACGACAAAATCGAAAAACAAAATTCAACGACAGAATGCAACAATACATTACGATGACAAAATTTGACAAAATAAAACATCAAAATACAGCGACAAAATGCAAAAATAAAGTGCATTGGCAAAATACAACGACAGAATACATCACCAAAATACAAAATGAAAAAACTAAGTACAGTAAATAGCCAAATACAGCGATAAAATACAACGACAAAATCAAAAAACAAAATACAACGACAGATTACAACAATACATTACGATGACAAAATTCGACAAAATAAAACAAAAAACAGCGACAGAATGCAAAAATAAAGTACAATAGCCAAATACAATGACAGCAAACATGACGAAACACAACAGAAAAATACAAAGAGAAAAATTAACGACAAAATGCAACAACAAAGTACAATAGCAAAATACATAAATAAATGAAAGAATCGCATTCATGTCATACATTTAGGTATTTCGTGATTTATTTATCCGTTCATTCATTTGTACTGCATACATTTGTGGGTATTTCTATCTTAATACGTTGATTTCTACTTCAGGCAGGATCGTCCCTCCTTAGAAACCAAAACTTATCGACCTGAAATCTGTGAAAAGGAAAAAAAAGAGAAAGAAATCGACAATTGCACAATTTCTACATGCTTTTTTGTCATTAAATTGCATTGGTTTTATATGACAACATGGTGCTCATTAACGTTCTTCCTTTTATCGTTTTCAAATTGTATTTCTAAGCGAGTTGTTGTCCTA
This sequence comes from Urocampus carinirostris, assembly GCF_059441175.1. Lineage (NCBI taxonomy): Eukaryota > Metazoa > Chordata > Actinopteri > Syngnathiformes > Syngnathidae > Urocampus > Urocampus carinirostris. The sequence goes on from NC_142368.1 coordinate 8,431,957, forward strand.
TTCTGAAGCCAAATTTCAGATATTAGGTTTTTAATGTTTTATTTATTTTCGTGTGAAAAATCATACGATACATAACAAACACATTCAAACTATTTAAAAATAATTCACAAAAATATAAGAAAAAACCCATAATCACTTACTTACGAAAACACATTAAAAAAAAAAAAAAATGTTTTGAAAAAGGAATGTATCTGTGTGAGCCACTTTGGCGTTCCCGTAAGATGACGTCATAGATTTCAATACGAAGGTGAAAAGCGTCACCTTGCGGATGGAAACGTAAATGCAGCTACATCAAAAATGAGAGATTCCATTTTATATTGTCACGTATTTCTCGTGTAACTCAAGACAAGATGTGCAGAATTTACACTTAATATTCTTGTTATAGGAAGGAAACATAAGTGACTTTGATATGAGTGATTTATACAGGATCTTTGTTTGATCGAAAATATATTTCTGTACTAAAGGAAAGTGTCTTAAAGGGACAGTGTGTAAATGGTAAATAGCGAATTATTTAGTGCGTGTTTGTGGTTTGAAAACACTATTGATTATCTACATGGTAAATCTACATGGGATATCATATTTGATCATATATCATATACATTTGTATGTGTTTGATATAGCATGAGTCTCACCTTGAAGGAGCTGACAGTGTCGGCCATTTTGTTGCTACGGGTACCCAGAAAACCAAATACCTGTCTTTTTTATTTTTGTTTAAATCTTGTCATTTGTTTTTTTTCTTTCTCTTGTTTCTTTTTTTCTTCATTTCTTTTTGTATTTTTCTTATTTTATACTTATTTACTTCTTATCCTTTTTCCCCCTTTATCCCCTTTACTTTTCTCTTTACTTTTTACATTTATCACTTCTTTTTTTCTTTTCTTTTCGACTCTTGTACTTATTTTTTCTTTTTCCCTTTTAATTTATTTCTTCTCTTTTCTTCGTTTTCTTTCATTCTTTCCCTTCTATCTTTTTTTCTTTCGTTTTACCTTCCTTTCGTTTCTTTTTCTCTTTCATTCTCTTCCCTTGCCCTTGTTGTCTTTTTATTTTTTCTTCATTTCTTTTATTTTGTTATTTTATACTTATTTACTTTTTATCCTGTTTTTTCTTTGTCCCCTTTCCTTTTTTCTCTTGACTTTTTACATTTATCACTTCCCTTTTCTTTTTGACATTTGTACTTATTTCTTTTCTTTTCCCCTTTTAATTTCTTTCTTCCTTTTCCTTCTATCTTTCATTTTTACCATCCTTTCTTTACTTCATTTTTCTCTTTTTCTTTTTGACTTATGTACTTTTTTTCTTTTTCCCTTTTGATTTCTTTGTTCCTTTTCCTTATATCTTTTTCTATCATTTTACCTTTCTTTCTTTTTTTCCCTGGTCCTTGTTTTCCTTTTTCTTTCAATTATGTTTTCTTTGTCTTTCTTTTCCCCTTTCTTTTTCTTTCAGCAAAAGGCTGAAAAAAAGGAGAACATATATGGTGCAGTATGGTCAGTTTGAGTCTGCAGGGTTTGTGTTCTTCTTTGTGCTTTATAGCAGTCATTGACGGCTTCACAAGACAACATCGCTACACCTAGTGGTCAGATGAATCCGTTTTTCCTTCAACTCATCATCCCAAATAATACACAAGTCAAATATCACACATTTAATCAGTCATCTCTACAGACATTCATAAACATATGATGACATATAATCTCGTTTGGACCATTTCTTCTTATACGTCCTTGACCTTGATACTCGTCAAGGTCACACCAATAAAACACCAGCGCCTTACACTGGTTTCCTTTTCGATATCAAGTCAATGGAAGAAATGCTCTGATAGTTTTCTATTGCGTGTATTTACAAGCCAGGAGATAACACGATGCACACGTACAACATACAAGACACTGGCATATGGCTTCTAAGGTCTACGAGAACAAGTAGGTCCCTGGAACGGTGTTTTTGTTTCCTACACTACCTCAAAAAAGTCAGCTTTGACGACGGAAAATGGCTGGAACGTGTCCATGTTTGCATTTACGCGTAGTGGCGATCAACGTGGTCCAATTGCAGAAAAAATACACAAACAAAACCAGAAATCAATACAAACATGGTATACAAAAAAAAAAAAAAAAATCGAAAAAAGGACAGTATTCCTTGCTGTATCGCGGTTTACTTCTCGCCTTTCGCATTTTCAGAGTGCGTTGTGTTCTGCATTCTGATTGGCTAATCAGAGGAAGATGATTTCTATCGCCAACAAATTTGGACTTTTCGACCCGCTCTAAACTTGCACTGGAGCCACATTCGGTTCTTTGGCGCTTCCTAGGCGCTTTTGGTCTAATCTTTGGCTTTCTGTTGGACAGTCCCGGGAGGCAAATGCAGTTTCCGTTACTGCCACACGGTGGCGGCAAAGTCGTGTAAAGCGGATCTTTAATCCATAGAGTTGGGCAATAAAAAAGCAAGCTTATTTTTAATATTATAAGTTGACTGTACAGAAGTTATTTGTAAGAAAGAAAAAGGTGAAAATAAAATTAAAAAAAAACCAAATAGAAAGTACAGTACTTTTATTTGTTAAAAAATATACTTGAGCCTTCAAATATGTTTTTTTACTTTGCAGGTTTTGAAAATGCCAGGACGCAACCCACTCAAAAACAAGGAGTAACTGTATTTTAAGTTAAAAGAAAGGTACATTTTTGAAACAATAATGGCACATACACACATAAAACGAAATCGGCAAATAAATATATTACCACACAAGGCCAATTGTGAATTCAAGTGACTAAGGCAAGACAACAAATACAAATAAACGTCAAAGCATTAAAAAGAGTGGACCAGCCTTCAAATTTGCTCCCTAAATACGTTATTCATAACTGGTTATGAAGCCGCTGCTTGTCACTTTTCCAACATTCCCATTGAAACTATCCATTTAGAGCCCCCCGTTGTGCACATCTGTTGAACGACAGATGCGCGTGGTGAAGCCATCATGCGAAACTGCCTTAGTGCAGGGGTGTCAAACTCGTTTTAACTCGGGGGCCACACCATAGAACAAACATTCTCTCGGGGGCCAGACTAGTAGATTAGAGAGAAGGAAAAACAGAGAGAAAGAAATAAGAGAAAGAGAAGGACAGAAGAGTGTGGGACGAGGAAAGAGAGAAAGGAAGAAGGCGAGAGAGAGAGAGAGAGAATGTAAGAAACAAGAGATAAAAAGTGAGAGAGGGGGAAAGAAAGAGAAAGAAAGAAATCCAAAGAGAAATTGAAAGAGAGAAGGAGAGGAAAGAGTAGATAAAGAGAGAAGGGTAGAAAGAGAGAAGGGGAAAGCAAGTGGGCGAGAGGAGAGAAAAGAGAAAGAAAAAAGGAAGAGCGAGCAAAAGAAGGTAAAAAGACACAGAGAGAGAAAGAGACAAAGAGGAACAAAGAGAAAAAGAGAGTGTGGGACAAGGAAAGAGAGGAAGGGGGAAAGCAAAAGAAAGAGAGAATGTGAGAAACAACAGATAAAAAGAGAAATAGTGAGTAAGGACGAAAGGAAGAGGAAAAAAAGAAATCTAGAGAGAAATTGAAAGAGAGAAGGAGAGGAAAAAGGAGGGAAAGAGGGAAGGGTAGAAAGAGAGAAGGGGAAAGCAAGAGGGAGAGGGAAGGAGAGAAAAGAGAGAAATAAAAAAGAGCGAGCAAAAGAAGGTAAAAAGACACACAGAGAGAAAGAGACAAAGAGGAACAAAGAAAGAGAAAAAGAGAGTGTGGGACAAGGAAAGAGAGGAAGGGGGAAAACAAAAGAAAGAGAATGTGAGAAACAACAGATAAAAAGAGAAATAGTGAGAGAGGACAAAAGGACGAAAGGAAGAGAAAAAAAGAAATCTAGAGAGAAATTGAAAGAGAAAAGGAGAGGAAAGAGGAGGGAAAGAGAGAAGGGTAGAAAGAGAGAAGGGGAAAGCAAGAGGGAGAGGGAAGGAGAGAAAAGAGAGAAATAAAAAAAAGCGAGCAAAAGAAGGTAAAAAGACACAGAAAGAGGCAAAGAACAATGAAAGAGAACTATTTAAAATAGTCTCAATGTGTCTCTTCCAGGTTGTCCACCCACTGGCAATAAGCGAAGGAGAGAGAGAGAGAGAGTCAGAAACACAACTAAAGCGACAAGTGGACAGCTCGTTTTTCTCTTGTGCTTCCCTCAGCGTTGTCTGGCAGGCCGGATTCAATCCCATAGCCTGATCCGGCCCGCCCGTTTGACACCCCTGCCTTAGTGGGCCACAAATGGTCACCATCTCGCCCAAAAAAATACATTTTTAAAAAAAAATCCAATTTCATAATTTACGGTAAATTCAAGAACAAAATGGCACTTCAGTTCGGTGAAGTCCTTCACCAAGGCCAAACCATCCTGTCGGGAATCAAATTGCACAGCAAGGTGACGCTTTTCACCTTCGTAAAAAATAGAGAATAGAAGAGAAGAAAAACAAAAATAAATGTAAGAAAAAGCATGATAGAAACGGCCTTAGTGTTCTGTTTTAGAAAAAATAAAGGGGCCATTTTGACTGCTATGTGCATCATTATGAGGGATCAAATAGTCAATATTTACAGATTATCTCTACTCTATACAGGGGATGCAAATCTGGTCTATTTTAATACATACAATGATATATTTCCCCTTCCACTTATCATTCAGTTTCTCTCTCTTATATCAAGTATAACTGTACATACCGTTAAAGATTTCAGTTTTTGTCAGGTAACTTTCAGAAAATACAAGAATTTGATGATCTTCTAACGTGTAAGTATATATTTGATTTAGATTCAACAAAAAGATATTAAATCCCTTTTTTGGAATACATAAAAAAATAACTACTACTAGGAATCTTTGCGTTTAATCCAAATAAATTATATGCAAACATCTGTTTGACTTTAAATCCAATTCCATTACAATGATGCCATCTGCTGGCGAGACCGTGTGAAGGTTTGGGGTATCGGTGCTAGATTGCCGCTTGAGAATGAGATGCTGGGATGCCGGCTGGCTGCCGATAGTCTTATGTGTTACTGGGCTGCTACGCGCAGCCGTGCCAGACATCGAGAGAGAGAGAGGCAGAGACAGACAAATAAAAAGACGGAAAGAGAGATATAGAGAGACAAAGAAAGTTAAAAAGAGAGAGGGGGAGATAGACATAGATAAAGATACAGATTGAGAGAGATAGAGACAAAGAAACACAAAGACAGAGAGAAAAAGAGAGGGAGAACGAGGGGAGAGAGAGAGAGAACAAGAGAAAGACAGAGAGAGAGTGAGCACGAGAGAGCGACAGAAAGAGACGTAGATACAGAGAGAGGGAAAGAGAGAGAGACAGAGAGACACGCACACACACCACACACATGCAGATAGAAAAACAGAGACCGAAAGAAAAAGGTAGAAAGACAAAAAGAGGGAGGAATAGAGAGACAAAGGGTGAGACATAGAGAGAGAGAGTGATAGAGATGGACCGGGAGAGAGAAGGCAGAGTGAGAGACAGAGAGGGGGGGAGACTGAGAGAGATAGACAGAGAAAGAGCCATGAGACGGAAAAACAGAAAAAGGCATAGACAAAGATAGAAACAGAAAGAGAGAGAAATATAGACCGATAAAGAAACAAGGAGAGGTGGAGAGAGAGATAAAGAAAGATAAAGAGAGAAAGAGGGAGATAGACATAGACAAAGAGACAGAGTGAGAGAGCGATAGACAGGGAGAGAGAGGCAGAGTTAGACACACAGAGGCAGAGTGAGAGAGACAGAGAGAGAGGGAGAGAGACAGAGGTAGAGAAAGAGAGAAGGAAACAAACAGAGAGCTAGTGAGGGATAAACAGTTTGAAGATCAACAGGGAGAGAAAGGGTAAGACAGAGTGAGACAGAGAGAGAGTAAGTGAGGGAGAACGATAGATAAATATACAGAGAGAAACGGAGAGATTAAAAGGTAGAAAGAGAGAGACTGAGAATCTGGGGTAGAGACAGACAGAAAAAGTGAGAGAAATAGACAGACACAGGGAGAAACAGAGACAAAGAGTAAGTGAGGAAGAGAGAGAAATATAGAAAGAAAGAGACGGACAGAGATAGAGACACAGAGATAGATTAAAAGGTAAATAGAGAAAGAGAGAAAGAGAAAGCGGTGTACAGACAGAGAAGAGAGAGAGAGAGAGACAGAAGGAGAGAGAGAGAAGTAAACTTTTGTCCTTTGTCCTAGTAAAAGCGACATCTTTTCTACATCAACGGTCACCAAATTGTTGCCAGGGTTCAGGTGACATAACACCGATATATATATACACACACAGAGAAGTACCTGCAGAACACAACCACAAGGGGGGGACTTCCTTCTCAAACGGGAGCTATTTGAAAACTTTGGTCAACACGTGAGCGGCTCCATTTCCGAGCACTCGGTGTCCATGTCCGAGTCGTAGAGCGAAACGCCCGTCGGGTCGCTGCCCGGGGAAGGGGGCGCCGTTCGCGCCTCGTCGGGAGAGCGGGCGTCGTCGTCGGAGGTTTCCGAGCGAGAGTGGAGGCCGAGGTCGGGGAGCTCGCAGGGAGACGGCCCGCCTTTGGGGGCGTCTCCGTAGACCAGGTCCTCCAAGTCCACGAACCACTCGGGCCAAAATCGCCGGCGGATTCGCTCGCAGTACATGGCCAAGTTGATCAGCTCGCCTGGATGCCGACACAAAAGATTCTGGTTTCCACATACGAGCGCTTCCAAACACAAGAAATTCGATATACGAGTTGAATTTGGATGATATATCTTATTCGACGAAATCCGGTCCACGTGCGGTCCCAGAAGCTACCGCAAGAGATTGCTCACGACAGCTCACTGCCAGCATTAGTTTGTTCTAGTAAGCGCATGAAAACTACTCCAGGCGGAAAAAAACAATGACGCGTTCACAATTTTTCATGTGTGTACGTAAATTTAAAGATGCAGTAACTTTAATTTTATGTGTACGGTAAGCTCTTACGTATCATCAACAGTCTCTTGTTTTCATACCTGTCAACCTCTTGTTAATGGTTGCAATTTCCCATAATAAGCGATGAGCAATCACAACGCGGCACCTATTTACTCGTAGCAAGAAACATATGTAGAACACAGCGACAATATTAGCATTATACGATGACGTTGTCATTGGCTTACGGTGACCAAGACAATCCTGATAAGAGCTGAAATAGGCAGTCTTTCTTTTCAATTTTTTCCTGATAAAAATCGTTATGTGGCATACACAATTTGAAATGATCCCCAAAAAATACAAGGAAAACTCCGTCACTCCTCCTAGCAAAAGTAGACATACAAATTGAACAGCAGTCGAATATATCTCTCAAAAACGCTCCATCTGTATCATATGAGTCATATTCAAGTCGCCAAAGTCTCCTTTAATACTTGAAGAACGTTGACAATCTAATGCGTTACTGAGGCAGCTACCAATGACAAAACACTAAAAAGTTGACTTCTAACATCTGTGTTGCAATCTGGCACTATTCTCCACAGTATGGTTGCCCTAGTGCTGTCATCTACAAATGTAGGGCTCCAGTTTTACGTGACGCAGCACCCTTTTGCGTTTTGTTTCTGAGGATAAGTAAATAAGTAAACAACTTGGAAGAGAGCTAAAAGTGTCTCCGCTAAATAAAGCCTCACTCGCCTTTGATGAGTTGCTCGGGTCGTGTTCCGGGTAGAGTCCACATGGCAGGGGCCAGGTGACCAAACACTGTGGCGTCTACCGTTGAGATTCTGGAGCCCATGAGGTACTTCTTATTACCTGAGACACAACAGCAACAGTTGAAATATAATAAAGTCATATTTTTTGGAGTATTGTAATTGATGCAAAACCTTTCTGGAAATCACATTTAGATAATGTCCAAAGAAAAATATCAAAAACGTTAAAAATCCTATACAAAATCAAAGAGCTTCAGAAGAAAATTCCGGTTGTGCATTAATTCTTGTCTATTTAAAGGCACAGTGAGTATTTTTAGCACCTGCTAGTGGTAAACCGCAACTTAATTCATTAAGAAAAACAAAAACGATTCGAAAAAATAAGCAAAAATACACCAACTACCATATAAAAGGTCAAGAAATTAACATTGATTTTACATAAGATGAGCCTCGCTGATAAATGTATTGTGTATTTTATTATTGGACAGCTGCACGCTTGTAATTTTGACTGTTACGAACTATTTACATCAGGTATGTTCAAAGTCTAGCTTTGCGGGCAGTAATGGCGATTGCGTTCCGGCTGACGTGCACGAAACGTCATCCCTCACGGCCTCGACGATGACAGAGGCAATTTGTCTATTTTTAAGAAAAAAAACTATCTGTACTTATCCATTTATTTACCTATGTTACACAACACTTCACTACTGGGGCTGCCTACACACTTCAACCGCTGGACACAGAATGCGACACTAGAAAGTGGGTGACCCCCTCGATGTGTGGACAAAGATCTGATCAAAGCCACTCCTGCCATCGAATGGTGATATTTCTTACTGAAATAATTCCAGAGACTTGATACTTACTGATGAGCAGGGAATTAATTTTTTAACAATTTCTTTAGATAGTGCGTTTCGAGTTTTTTAATAAAAAGGTTAGGAACCCAGCACAAACTCTCTCTACAGGCGTAAGTTCTCATTGGTACCAGTAGGAAGAGGTCTTGTGAAGCGATGGCTCACCTAGCAGGGTGGCGAGGGTGCGCATGTCCTTCTCCATCATGGCGTAAACTTCATCCTTTGAGAAACGTCCCATGCCGTGGCCGTACATTTCCCTCTGGACGATGCCCCCGGTCACGTGACTCAGGATCCACTTGAGCAGCTCGCTCAACGGCCCGCTCACGGAAAGCATCTTCTGCGTCTCTTCCAGGTTGTCCACCCACTGGCAATAAGCGATGGTCCTAACAGAGAAGAACCAGGGATGGAGGTTACAACGTAACAGCTTGTCTGACCTAACAGAAACAGAATAATTGATGGCTAGACCAGAGGGTCGGGAAACTTTTTGCCCCAAAGAGCCATAATAGCAATATATAAATATATATATGTATATGTTTATTTCTAGGGCAGCACGGCGGCGCAGTGGTTAGCGCTTGTGCGGCACAGTTCATGTCATGGGAACCTGTCGTGGGTTCAAATCCAGCTCCAGACTTTCTGTGCGGAGTTTGTATGTTCTCCCCGTGCTTGCGTGGGTTTCCTCCGGGCACTCCGGTTTCCTCCCACATTCCAAAGACATGCATTTCAGGTGAATTGGCCGGTCCAAATTGTCCCTAGGTGTGAATGAGCGAATGAGTTGTCTGTCCCTGTGTGCCCTGCGATTGGCCGGCAACCAGTTCAGGGTGTCCCCTGCCCACTGCCTGATGATTGCTGGGATGGGCTCCAGCCCCCCGCGACCCTACTGAGGATAAGCGGTACGGCTAATGAGATGAGATGAGATGAGATGTTTATTTCTTCCTACCCCTTGGACTTCCTTAATAGTTGTGTCTTACAGTTAGCTCTTCTGTGTATTTATACATAAAAACACCTCACAAATATACATATCTACATTGGTTCATATTTCAAACCACGGGCAGTGTCTGAAAAAACGTCTGCCCGGACGCCCGGGGCGTTCATCTTTTACGTCGGGCGTACAACTTGCAAAACGTCTCCGCCCGGGTGGCCGACAACTTATTCAAGAAAAAATGAAAAAAGATTTTTTTTCAAATCAAACGTTTGCTTTATTCTGATTTCGAAATGTTCGTTCGGTTTGGAAATTTCGGGATTTCGGTTTGTTTGGTAATTTGCATACTTTGCAGCCAATCAGAAGCCTGCATCGATTAACTTCGTGCTTCCGGACTTTCCCGAGCGTTATTATATCGTGCATTTGCATATCATTTTTCAAAGTAGACGCACAGAGAACACGAGAAAATGGATAAGTGGTTAGGAATCAAGCCAAAACCTTAGCCCCAGAAGAACGATTCAAAAGAAGCTAACAAAATTGAAGACGCTACAAAACGTAAATATACATTTAAAGCATCGTGGAAAGAGGAGTTCACGTGGCCTGTAGCAGACGATGCAATGCAAACATTGCATGAATGAAGATGAGTAAATACAGGTACATACTGATGGCAGATGGAAAACAGTGATGTCATATACATGCAATGAATGTTATAAGTAGATTTATAATAAACTTCATTTTAAAGTGTTGTTCTGTTATATATTCTGATTATCAATCCTTAATACTTTGCAACTATATATATATATATATATATATATATATATATATATATATATACATTTTTTTTTACAATGAGTAGTCTTATTGAGTTTCAAGTTGTGAAAAATGGGGCAGGCAACTTTTCAGAGTTGTCTGCCCTGGTGTCCAGTAACTTCTTCTCATGAGTTTCAGACACTGCCACTCGGGGAAAATAATAATTAATAAAAGTAATAAACCCTATTTCTTTTTCTTTTATTTTACGCGCAATACAAAAAGTAAACCCCCAAAAGAATAACTTCGAGGAGAGTCCTGCTTATTTGGTCCAAGCTCCTCTTCAGTCTCTTATCTTCTGTGGATGTCACTTTTTCAACATCATCAACATAACCACCACTATTATCACTGTCATCACCATCATCATTGCCGTCTCCATACATGTTTTGAGAGAGAGCCACACCATCCATTTTAAGACAAACCCAAACCCGCTCTCCAGGCAAAAGCTGTATTTTCAGCGCGTTTTATTTTTCTGTGTGACATCAGATGATTTCATCAAATATGAAATAATAAGACCAGAGCCTGTGTCTCGAATCAACCACTTTAAACTTGCTCCCCTCCCAATGTTACTTAAAGTCTTGGAGGCTTATTTTGACCGTCATTTTTTTCATAATCGTCTCAAAACATGGTGCAAGCAGAGTTCTTGCGTAAAAATGTCACAAAAACTTGCTAAGGAAAAGTTCATGCATGAAATTCCATTCAGCGCAGGAGCCGCGTGTGAAAGGGTACTGTGCCGTGTGCACAGCTCTGGCCACCCCTACACCCACCCAATCGAATTGTTTTGTGTGCTTGGCTAGCGTTTTTGGGTAATAATTACACTTTGTTCTTTGGATTTATATCATTATGTGTCAAAACAGTGACTGTATTGTTGGACACACTACGTTGACAGATTCCACTTATCCACAGTCAATTTACCAGAGTTAAACATGCATTGTCAAAGTTCTTTAATAATGGATAAAGTAAAAAGGAACACAATAACCTTCCAGTGTTGCGTTAGTAAAATTGAGCTCCTTGCCAATAGCTCACAAGCTTTACAAAATTTCTTCCTGCTTTAGGCCAAAGATTTCACAATTTGCAACTTGTAATCTGGAGAATATGATGTTCTGTTTGGTGCCATTTTGTCCAGTTTCACTTTCATTTGCTGCACGCCGCCGAGATGCACACTTGATTTGAGGGCCTTGTGTTTACTTTGGCAGCAAATTAAAGCTTCAGGTTTATTTTGGGCTCGTTCATCAAATCGAGTTAATACGCCAGGTTTGGCGGGTTCGGGTTTATGTACCCGCGACTCGGGTCGTTTCGGGCTGAATTTTTCAGGTCCGATTTACCTCTCCTGTCTATCTCTTCTGCACTGTATTAAAATAGATATTGGAGGCCAAAAGATGATATCATGCAAAACCTATGGCTGTACTTACCAGTAGAAGTGCTCCTCCACCATTTTGGAGACGGCACGGGACACGGCCTTTTCTTGCGGAGTCAGGCTGTCGTTGAGGCTGACGCCAAGATGCTCCTCCAAAAAATCGATGATGAAGTCGGAGCCGCAAACACGCTCGTGGTTGTACTCGATCCAGGGCATCTTTCCCTGTGGTGAAAGCTTTCCATCGAAGTAGTTCTGCAAGTTAAGGGAGATGAGCATGATATAGATTCCCCTCTGTCTTTGCAGGACTTAATGCTACTTGATACAATTTCCATTCATTCTTTCAATTGCGTTCACCGTAGATCACAATGTCCTCTCCAGTCTGACTTCCACTGTCAAACCAAACATTTGTGCCTGTCTTTATTTAAACCGTAACGCTACTTACTTTGTAGGGCAGGTCTACCATGCGGAGGTAGGTCTCCATCTTAAGGCAGAAAGGGGACAATGACGGGGCCCCACTCTTGGGTCGGGAGAATTGATGCAGAATGATGGCGTCCGTAGAGTCCAGCGCTTCTTCTTTTCTGTGCCAACCAACAAAAACACAGTAAACTACAGAACCTGCAATGATTATTTGACGACACCGACAAAAAAAATCATTATAGAAATAGTTGACGATGAATGCCAGACGCGTTTTTCCAACAGAGTCAGGTATCTTTACATGAATTTCTTTGCAGATAGTCACTCATGCTCAATAGGGTCCCTGTTTGGGAGCAATTTAGCAGGGATAAGGCGAATGAAAAGACACCTTGCAAAGTTAGAAAATCAGACCTAGCATATCATGGCGGTAGCTTGGTGGCACACCAACATTTGTTAAGCCCGTCAGTCAGTTGGGCAAAATGGAGTCTGACTCGCCTCGGTAAGATTCAAGTAGCGTTCAAGCCGATATGGCTTTGATGGCATGCATTGTACATTTTATACGCGTATATCTCGCGATACAAAAATAATTTGAGAGTTATGCCAGACTGTGCCTGACAAACTTATTTTAAATCAAATGCATGAGATCCGAAGAACAGACGTCAGTTGTTAAAACATTGAAAACGACCAACGTCAGTTGTGAAATGTGGAGAATCGTTAAGTGCTTTTGTCACAGACTTTGCAGTTGACCATGGAATGTACTTTGCAAAATGAACATACTATTTGTTTTAATTTCTGTTCTACTGCTGCTAATGAGCATGTTCTTGGTTTACAGAGATAAAAGATTGTTTACCTGATTTTAATTCTTATTCATATGTTGTCCATAAAAAATAGACAGAGGTCTATTTATAGATATATTTCCCTACTGACCAAGCACTGCGTCCAATTGGTTTTAGATTGCGTTTTTATTTAATTTCTGTTTTAATCCGCAGTATAATCAATATAACATGTACTTTACACTTTACCCAGTTTTCTTTTGTTCATCATAAATGATCACGTAAATAAATAAACTTCATGTTAAATGTAAGAAAAAATATCTGATTTTTCGACTAATCGTTTCAATAGTCGGTGACTGGTCAACTTTTAAAATAATTGCTAGCTGCAGCCCTAAACATTACATTAGGAGATGTAAGACTGTCTTGTATCCTTAGTCGTGTTTTCTAGCCCTTCAGTTGATTGACAGGAGTAATAAATTGGAATTTCTTGATAATACACAACAGGGCATGTCACTCCGAGCAGGAAGAGGATAGCCATCTTACTCAGTAAACATGCATCGATGTAGAAATCACATGTGAAAACTATAATTAGATGTAAGCACAGAACACAATTATTTTGCTTTGACTAGAGATGAATGCAAACTTAACACTGCAAAATAAAAGTACACAAAATGGTTCCTCCCACTGCAAAACATTTCCGACAGGCCAACAGGTAGCATAGATTACGGCAGCTTTTCAATTTCGTAAACAACAGATCAAAAGTAAATTGTGTTTACTAATCGTCTTGCCCTCTTTTAAATAGGCAAACAACATGATTGCATATTTATAAAGGTGTTCCTCAATGTTACCCATTCAGCCTTTTTCAACAACGTATTGGGACGTTGTGTACCCCCAGGGTCTTACCCAACAGTGTAACAGTGTAAAATGGCCACTGGTTGTTTTACATACGTCTGTGGCTAATCATGGTATTATGGAATGTTTAACCATTGAGATCGTTCATGGAAAAAGAAAAGAAAAATGGCAAAAGTTGCAATAATGAGTTTGATACCCCTGATTTAAAGAAGGGAATGCATTGAGGGCGTTGTGTGATGTCACACCCTCCCACTCACAAGTGCGTCTTCTTCAAACAGAGGGTAGCTCTCACTCCTTCCAACCCAATGTTCTGCCATATTTTCCTACTCGGGTAAATTTTCCTACCGGAGGCTGATTCGGCTATAACATTTTCGTTTTTCGTGTGTATTTTATACAATGTATATTCAATGAAATATATTCATAATCTCACCAAGTAGCAAGGAAGGGTAGAACGCCTGTGGCATCTTTGCAAAGAAGAAAATTTAGCGAGCCACAAAAATGGCGCTTTTGTGTGACTTGTTTGCCTCCTTTACAACACCGGTCCATATCGGTCAAGTCAGGTCATTTTTGTTTGTGAAGCCCATAATCACAAGGAGTCTCAAAGGGCTGCACAGACCACAGGCTATTGCAAACTACAGACTATCATTTTACCCAGGGTTGGGTAGGGTTACTTTAACTTGATTACTTTCAATTACTTTTGGATTACTCCAATACCAAATATGCTAATAAAAGACAAAATAAACTAAATATGAATAAAATTATGACTCACAACACGTGGTAAGCTTTCTCTCCTGGCTTTGATCTCTTTGATCTGCGGCCAAACTAACATAAAATGCGACAGAAACAAAACGAAAATAAATCCAAACAGCTTGCCAACATCATTTTTGCCGTTACATGTATTCCGTTACTCCCCAAGCCTGCACAAAATTTAGTAATTTTATTCATATTTAGTTTCCTTTGTCTTTTATTAGCATATTTGGTATTGGGAGTAATCCAAAAGTAATTGAAAGTAATCAAGTTAAAGTAACCCTACCCAACCCTGATTATAGCATCTCCTACATGAGGGCAAGGAAAACTCAAAAACCTCAGTCAAGTCAAGTCCTGTTTATTTTTTACGCCCTTAATCACAAGGAGTCTCAAAGGGCTGCACAGACCACAAAGTATTCCAAACTACACATTATTATCACATCCTGATTTAAAACCTACATGAGGGAAACTCTTTTGGTCTCTTAAAATAATAATAATAATAATAATAATTTCCTTGTATTGTCATTCTGTGTAACAATGTACACAGAACGAAATGTCGATTGCACCTGACCCGTTGTAGCGAGCCGATGCAGCCGCAGCCAACAGAGGGCGCCGCCGACCACTTTTTAAGTCTTAGGAATGACTCGGCCGGGGCGCGAACCACCGACCTCCCAGTCTCAAAGCGGGCGCCTTACCATCTAGGCTACTGAGCTGGTACAAAAGCCAAACATCTTGCTTGCTCGCTGGCTTCTTTCACTCTGAGGAAAAGTTGTCACGGCAACCTGTCACGCGCACATGCGTTATAACGCCATACTACCCCAAACGTAAGATAACAAATATCCTGCCCGGTCTTAACCGATAACCCGGTCACTTTGAATAATTCATTTAAAGTGTAGTATTCAGTTCACATGTTCCGACTTGGTCCCATCATTTTCTTTGACATAGCAAAACAAAATGATAAACCACCTTTGAATGCGCTATAGATGTCATAATCCACTGAATTAATTCAAAGGCTAGATGTAAATATCTGTCATGAGTAAAATATTTTATGAAAGCAAGGAAACTGGTGGCTCACATGACCAGTTCACATTTACAGTAGCTTAGTTCCATACCTGTCAACCTGTACGTTTTTGCCAGTACATTTATTATGCATTTTAAGACGTGTACGTACAAGAAAATCTGCACGGAAAAACGCAAATTTGTTAATTATGGGTACCATGCGGTATACACCGACTATGACGAAACGGCAAATCAATCAAGTCAAACGAGTTCGCCGCGGTAGCCTCTATCTCGGTATAGTTTTTTTCCCTCTTGCAAACGAAGCGAGCGGTTTGATGCTACTGTACGCATGCATATGCCGCCTAGGGTTTTCATGTGGTAGTTATGTAGTGAAAGGAAGTCCGTCTCTTTTTAGAGAACCGGCTTTTTCGGCTCAATCATTAAAGAGAGCCGGCTCTCAAACAGCTCACTTACTTTGATGCATTATATTACGAATTATTATGAAAAAAAGACAGGTTTGCGGTTATCACTTTAATCAGTATATTACCAACAATAATTTAATGCAGAAAATGAATGAATAATATGAATTG
Organism: Urocampus carinirostris; assembly: GCF_059441175.1. Classification (NCBI taxonomy): domain Eukaryota; kingdom Metazoa; phylum Chordata; class Actinopteri; order Syngnathiformes; family Syngnathidae; genus Urocampus; species Urocampus carinirostris. Next base: position 8,447,853 of record NC_142368.1, read on the forward strand.
TATTATTCTACTTAATTATATTTGCATGTATTTTTCCTTCTGCAGTGAACGTCCAAGCTACTTCATTTTTGAACTTTTTTTTATAATAAACCTCATTCATGTCGAGCAACTCAGAATCTCACAACAAAATGTTAATTAACAATATATATATGATATAAAGAAACACATGTACAATATAAAATGTTGAACTACATAAATAAACACGTTTGAAAAAAAGATATGGTGTAAGATTATTTTGTATTTTGTAAGGGAAAATACGACAGTTTGTAAGGGCATGGAGCCCTGTAGCTTGACAGGTATGTAAATACATTATTGTTATTATTGAACCCATCAACACTAACAATAATTACTGAAATTTATTATACAAAATACACGCGAATAATGAAAATGTTATATTATTGTTACAGTCGAATTAGCCTGTGGTACGAAAATGCGGGCGAGTAGGAAAAGATGGCAGAATACGGGTAAGATTAAGTAAGAAGAGCCCCCCACCCCCGCTCCTCCTTCCCTCCGTGTGTTGTTTTGTTACCTGATGGCTAACAGTTCGTGTAGCAAATAAGCAGCAGCAGCTAGCAGAGCTCCTCCGGTCAAATAGAGAGTCTTCCGCCACCACGTATCCGACATGATAGCGTCTCGGCCGCCGCCCAGGGGAAAGGCGACAATGGCCCCATAAAAGGACGGTTTCCCCCCGGCCGAGAAGCCCTGACTCCGGCCGAGGTCAACCGCGCACGACCGCGTCCAAGCGAGACCCAAATGCCAGCAGCAGCACATCTTCGCCGCCGTCCGCGGCCACTTTCCGCCTCGCTGTCGGCCTCATGGGTGCCGCAGGGTCGAAGGCAGCAGGCCCGCAGACAAGAGGGGCAAGCCGGCGGAGGAGGAAGCTGGTCCCCGCTGCAGGCTCCTCCGCATCCTCCCCGGTCACCGCGGAGATATTTTCCGCCTCCTCAGCGGAACTGACAAGAGTGTGTGTGATAGTCGGAGGGCTTCCGGTTGTGCACTTCAAAATCAAATTCTAGTACGACACTAAAATGTACTAGAAATGTATCAACTTAGGTAAATTCCACTTAGCAAAATTGTTCCCGATTTATATCAATAAAAATGAATATATTTTACGTATTTTATATACATATGTACAAGTCATGTTTATTTGTATACAGCCCTTAATCACAATAAGTAAAATGGCTTGCACAGACCACAAACTATTATGACACCATCCCCTGGTCTAAGACCTACATGAGGGCAAGGATAAACTCAATAACCTCAACATGAGGAAAATGAAGAAACCTTGAGAAGGGGCCACACGAGGTTACCCCTTTATCGGGATGAGCAGGCTGCAATGGATGTTGCAGTACAGACACTGTCAACATGAAACATAAGTCATTCATAAGCTATAGAATATACGTTTGTTTTAAGCTTAGATATCACCGTTCCACTGAGATTGCAGATCAAATCATAGAGGGCAGAGCATTTTACAGCATCGGAGCCCAAATGGAGAACGATTTGCAACCTGTGGATTTCTTCTTGGCTCTTGGGATAACAAGAATACACCTTGATGTCACTGGTGGTACAATTGTATGTAGGACCAAGAGTGCCATAAATTTAATTCATATAATGAACTTCAAATTAAAAAAAAACAAACAAACATTAATTTGATAAATACGGCCTGAAAACATTCACTTAAATAAAGAACGGCTTTTAAAAATAAAAAGCTTGTAGCAAAATATCGTAATTAAAACGGTATCGTAATTGATTTTTACATAATTGCAATGATTTGTTAATCTTGCCATGAGAGGCGGGGCTAATAGCAATTGTCATTTGGCAAAACAGCATTTGGAAATACAGAAGAGTAAGTACAAAAGGGACGTTTTGAAATAAAAGATTTATTAAAAAAAAAAGTTTTTTTTTTTTCTTTTTATTAGAACCGCTAACTGAAGAAAGCCATCCAGAGTTGCGACCTCAGTGGTGCCCCGACAACACAGGGGGTTAAGGGATTTGTAATACCATGATATAGACACGATAACATGTCATTCAACTGTGGAACAGTGAAGATGGTCCATCCATCCATCAATCCATTATCTGCACCGCTCAGCCTGAGTAGGTTCGCGGGGCTGCTGGAGCCCATCCCAGCCATCTTCAGGCAGTGGGCGGGGGACACCCTGAACTGGTTGCCAGGGACAGACAATTCGCTCGTTCATTCAGACCTAGGGACAATTCTGTTAGGCCAATTAACCGGACATGCATGTTTTTGGAATGTGGGAGGGAACCAGAGTGCCCGGAGGAAACCCACACAAGCACAGGGAGAACATGCAAACTCCACAAAGGAGGTTGGCTCTCTTGACCTCAGAACTATGAAGCACACGAGCTAACCACTGCCCAGTGAAGATGGTATTGTTCCAAAATGATTACACTTTTTTTTATCAGTTCTCTAATTTTGACCTTTAATGTACATAACAAGTGAATGTAGAGAAGTTGACTCTTTAGGGCCAATCAGAATGCAGTCAATACAAAGCACAATGCAAATCAGTAAATATGTTAAACTGTAAAAAATGAACTATAGATTGGAATCACTGTATAATTATGTTGGATGTGTATCTAGAGGTGTATATTTGGGTATAATGAGACCTATTTGTTCATTTACTCTATGGCATTTAAGCATTTATCTACACAGTACATTTATTTCTGCATAGGCCATATTTTCCATTTTATTCTGAAGGCTAGCAGTAATTCAGGAAGTCATTTTTGTAGTTTCACATATCCGGTGACAACGGCCCACCTTGCCCTCACTAAAGCTTTTGTAATCCTTACGTTTCAGTCAAAGTCACTCAAGCTTTACACCAAGCATTTTATTAGAATTATATTCAAGTAGACAAAGCAGTTTTACGAAACAGAATATTCCGATCGGGTGAAAGAAAGCCCTTTTTTAATTTTAGACTCAAGTGACAACAGTCATGTAGCAGATGGACACTGCCGTTAAGTGCCTCCAAACGCCTGACACACAACTCAATCAGGAATGTTTCTCTTTGTGACTTCAACGCACGAGAGTGCGGTAAATGTCGTGTCTGTGGAAGATAGAAGTCACCCTGGAAGAAAAAAACAACCCACTACAGTAGTGTGTTGCAAAATCCTCCGCTAGAAAAACACAAACCCTTTACTGGTTTGCACCCCCAAATCCACAGTTTCAACTAAAAAATGAGCAGCTTTCATTCTGTAAGGCTTAAATGTACCTTAACGTTGGTACGCACTGCAACAAGACACAATCTCACCTTTATGCACAGGTTATTAAATAGATGCAAAAAAAGTTGCAAGGGTGGAATGCGTGACACCAAAGATTCAAATCATAAAAGAGGAATCGTGATTGAATTTTTTACAAAACAGAAGCGGGCAAAAAAATAAAGGATCACATGATTCCTCATGGACAATACTTCAGCACCCTGAGCTAAACACTCACGATACACAACATGACTCACACAAACGCATGTTATGTCTCATAGACACATTCGCATACTTATCCGAATTCACAGGTTCGTCCCATAAAGGCCGTGATTGAATCTTGTTTTTGAGGGTGGTCTCCGGTGTGGTGTTCAAGGACGTCAGGATGATCGACACAGTGACCGTAATCATCACTCCTTTTGTTCAGAGGAGGAACAATAAAGGTTCATTTGAACCCTTTTCTCTTTTTTTGTAGTTGTTTTTACGACATACTACAAAGACGCTACGACTGGTTATACGAGTTGCTTTGGTTGCCGTTGGAGCTCTGATCATTCTCGCTGGAAAACAAAGGAAAAAGAAAACCAATCATGATTCTCAAGGTGCCCTCGACTGCACCCCCCTTAAATCAACAACAGATACAAGGATGCATATTTAAAAATAAAGTGAGTGCCACACAACCTTGCATATGTATAAATAGATCATAATTATCATTATTTTTTGCATCCTAACTGAATTGTTGCGACTCAATGTACCTGTTGGGAGGTGGTTTAGGTTTGGGCATTTTGTTGAGCACAGCAGCGATCTCCTTGCGGTCATCAAAGTTTTTCCACTGGTCGTAGAGCTTGAGGATGACGCGGATGATCTCCAGGATCTAAAGAAAAATGTCAATCGCGTTGTTGCATGTAAGTCACGATGATGGTGGAAAAATGGGGATGTCTTGCAGCCTAATCATTAGGCTATTAAAATAAAAAAAGCGAATGATTGAGAAGTTCATAGTTTAGTAGACACCCAAAATAAGGAGAGAAGACATCAATGGATATGAGACCTGAAAAGAGACCAGGAGAGGACTGTACTATAGCTCTAGATAAGAAATCCTGTTCTGAAAGGTCCTCTCACGAGCCCTTTCTTTTTATTAAATCTCCTGGGTGAAAAAAAAAACAGATCAGCTCTGAGCAAGATGGAAAACAAAGAACAGCAACATGATTGGTCAATAGTGACAATAATGTAAACAGCGAATAACATTAAAAATAACAATTGTGCAGAATAAATTGCCGTACGGAAGATTAGTAGCACTGTTGCATAAATCAACCACTATTTTAAGAAATAAAGCAATCACCTAAAAAAAGAATGAGATAATTTATCACGCATTTTTTCTCAATTTAGATTTAAAGGTGATGTACGCAACTTTAAGCTTTGCTACTCTCTGCTGCCATCTCCTGACTTAAAGTTGTGATCCAAGCCTCAGCTCATTCCTCAAGTACTTAAAAGTAATATCGGGCCTACAAAATTACAGCCTGGCCTGTGAGTATTAAAGCCCGGCCCAGCCCAGCCCCCACCAATTAACTTGATTTGAAGGACCAAGCCCAAAGGAAACCCAAATTTACATATGGTAAAAAGCGGCCGAAAAAAAGCAATCCATCCATTTCTCAACTCCATCAAGCTTTCTTAATCCGCTTTAATTTCAAAAGAACGCCTCGCCTCTTCTTTACACCAACCATATTGAATGGATGCACGAGATATTAAACGATAAAAATATCAAAGTTCTTAGCGCGCTGGAGATACAGTATAGAATGTTTACACACAAACTAGGAAGTAGAAGCCGGATTTAGAGCAATGTCCGAATATTTTTCGACATCCTGAAAAAATGTTCGTATCTTCCGATTTTCGTATGTCGAATGGTCGTTAGTAGGGCAGCCCCTGTACTTAATAGAGAAAAAAATTCTACTTTCAATTTTTAAAGAGCCCTCTGTTTCTAACGATAGAGAAATGTAGCAGTGAAAGAAATAATTGACCTAAAAAGGTGAACCCACCTTGTCCATGTCAACAGACAGCTCTGCAAACCACTGCCTGGCATCCTTCTGCTGCACCACGCAGGCCACGTGCAGGCATGCTTGGTTGGGGGCAAACAAAAAGCCATGTGAGGATACCTAAAAAGCAGGTGCTGCTACGCTACTCCGGTCATTCTCACCCAAAGCTATCATGAAGGGAGGGTATAGCAGACATAGGTCGGTCCTGTAGGTGTCGTTCACAATGCGCCTGATGACAGACAAGGTTGACCACTTCAAAATCAGGGCAGAAATTGGACAAAAGCAAGAAAAAAAGGGCTGCAGGGACTGACCAGGCCAGCGGCAAAAGCATGTCCTCCTGGCCCATATCCTGCACATACTGCAGGAGTGGTCTGTATGGGTGGTACACAATCAGGCAGCAGTCCTAAATATCAAAACAAACACATATATAAACTCTTTCTAGCAGAAAATAAATACATTCTCATCTCTCACAAAAACAAGATTCTCATGATAAACATAATTGTGTATCATATAGCGCCCCCTCGTGGTAAAAAAATGTCATTCAATCCAAAAACTATGATTTTAATAATAAGCAAAAATACATGATCTATTATAGAAGCATGCATGTTTCAAAATACTCATAGGTCCAAAATTTGCATTAATTTTACATCACGAGCCTTATATAAAAGGAAACTAGTTACAATTGAGGTGCTGGCTAAATATTGTATTAAAGAAACTAAAGGATTTAGCTGCTGCAGTATTTGCACTGGGATAGTCTCTGAGCTCTCTGATCTTCTTTCACGAGTAGTTGCATCGTTTCTTTTAAACAAAGGCTCTATTGACTCACTCATGAATGAGTTTAATGCTACCCTGGCTAGTGTCCTGGATTCAGTAGCGCCCCTCCGGCTTAAATCACGACCTAAAAGACGCACCCATTGGTTTACTGATGAAACTTGATCGCTTATACAAAACTGCAGGAAATCATCTGAAAGAAAATGGCGCGCTACCAAGCTTAAGGTTTTCTGTCAAACCTGGTGTGACAACTTGTTAAAGTATAAAACAGCCATTGCCTCTGCAAAGTCAGCCTATTTTTCGAAGGTGATTGCGGCACAAAAGAATAACCCCAAAATCCTTTTCGACACTGTAGCATTGCTAACGAGGCAATAGATTCTCATGTTGAGGTTTTTGAGTTTTCCTTGCCCTCATGTAGGTTTTAGATCAGGGGATGGTGTAATAATAGTCTTTGGTTTGCAATAATCTGTGGTATGTGCAGCCGTTTGAGACCATTTGTGATTAAGGGCTATACAAATAAACATGACTTGACTTGACACTGACATAATTGTCTACGGGTACCCAAAAAGCTCAAAAAGCCTGGGCAAAAAGAGAAGTAAAATTGAGCGTTTGTGTCACTAAAAGAGTCTCTGTAGTTTGAATATTCATAGTGCTTTTTCAAGGTGGGGTGCGTCCTTAAAATGTTGAAAGTTAAATATTTGTCGATTAAGTATGTGTTAACAATGCCCAACCAAGTTCAAAGAGCCCTTAAGTTTCATTTATTTATTTTATTTTTGCAATGTTTTTTGTATTGAGAGTGCATGCGTTGTGGAAAAGAGCAGCTCCCCATTGTCCCCTGTGCCCCGAAACTAGATTAAAAGATGTGAATGAAGAAAATGTTTGCCAAATTTATTTTCTTTTAAAATTGTTTCAACTTGTTGCTAACCACATCATTAGGTCCAATAGATTGCGATCAAACATTCGCTTCAATGGATTAAATAAAGCCCGCAAAACAATGCTCAGAGCAGCACGGGAAAAAATAAGGCGCATACTAGCAAAAAAGCTGTAAGGGAAGATATGTGTCGCAAAATCATACCTGGACTTTTCACAACTGTTGCTTTTCATACTTTTTAGTACTCTTTCACAAATGTTCATACTATTTAGTACTTTTTCAGAATTTTAAAACATTTAGTACTTTCACTTTTATTTATTTATTTTATTTCAGAACATTTTTCACTTTCACATTTCAGTTCATACTATTTTGTATTTCTCATACATTTCAGTTCTTTTTTTTATACTTTACAGTACATACGTCAATTAATTAGATCAAAGCGGCGCTGCCACGAGCGGCTGCCTTTTCCAGCAGCTGCCCTGTTGTTTTATTGTTTGCTCCTATCTTCGGTGTTTTTTCTTCCCGTTTTGACAACTACACTATGGATTACTACTATCCTATGGACATGGGTTTTAACGCACAAGAAATGCGTGCCCTTAAGAATTCTCGTGCCGGCGTGATGAAGGGGCCCATCGTGGGGAAAAGCCGGAGCTAGCGAAGCGGCTAGCGGCGTTATAAGTCTTCGGTACCATCCGTAATCATGGTAAATGCGAACTCACGACCAAATAAGATCATCGAGTGCTTTTGGAAAACATCGAAGCGCATCATCGAGTGCTTTTGGAAAACATCGAAGCGCACAGGGAGCGCAGTTGCTGTGTTTTTGCGGAAACGTGGCTCACGTTTAGCATTCCGGACGCTAACGTGTAGCCACCCGGAGCTACCCGGAGCAATCCGGCTTCAACGCTGCTAAACAGAGACACGAAAGCCGGGGGGAATCGGAGAGAAGGCGGACGGACTTGCTAACACGAGGTGGTGTATCCCTGGATTTTCGCAAAGAAAAGTTATCCATCTGCCGCAGGGATGTCGAATTTTTGGACTGGCCTGACGTCATCCACTTCGCTACAAGCACCCCACGGGCATCATGTTCATCTGTTAATAACAACAGGGTAGACTGCTGGAAGTGTGAATTTCCCTACGGGGATGAATAAAGTATCTATCTATCTATCTATCTAATTACTTATTTTTTGTATTTTTTTTGTGATTTTTCATACTTTATAGCATGTTTTATACTTTGTTTATACTTAAATGTTTTTGTACTTTTCCATGCTTTATCAGTATTTTAGCAACCTTATATACTTTTCATCCATCCATCCATTATCTGCACCGCTTATCCTCAGTAGGGTCGCGGGGGTGCTGGAGCCCATCCAAGCTGTCTTCGGGCAGGGGACACCCTGAACTGCCCAGTCGCAGGGCACACAGGGACAGACAACTCACTCATTCAAACCTAGTGACAGCTTGGTTAGGCCAATTAACCTGACATGCATGTCTTTGGAATGTGGGAGGAAACCGGAGTGCCCGGAGGAAACCCAGGCAAGCACAGGGAGAACATGCAAACTCCACATAGGAGGTTCGATCTCATGACCTCAGAACTGTGCCGCACACGCGCTAACCACTGCGCCGCCGTGCTGCCCTTATACTTTTCACTTCTACAGTACATTTTTTTTAATCCTTCCATATCTTTTTTTTTTTACAATGTCATTCCAAAGCAAAAGAGGGTTTGACATCCCTGGTTGAATATCTTTGAATACTTTGGATTAGATTTGTCAAAACATGCAACTCACCATCAACTCCAAAAGGTAGAACTCACACTCTAATATCTGCAAAGAAAAGACAGTCAGAAAATGCCAACTTCTGAATCCTAACCCGCCCGGCAAATACTCATTGTAGAGATGTTAAATAGACGAAAAGGTTCTGTCCAAAGGATGTATCCATTTGAAAAGATAAACATAAAAACACTTAAAAAACACCCTCTTTTGGCAACCCTTTTGAGCTAAATTTAGACCACATTGGAAGAGTTTAACATGCCAATTACCATTTTGGGACTAGAGATTTGGATTGCGGGGGAAATTCTGAACACAACACGATTTTAGGCATCTATTAATGGACCAAATGAAGAAAAAAAAAAAAAATTTAGCCAAGAATCCATTGTCTAAAATTAATGTTCCAGAGTTGGATCAGTTTGAAAATAGCAAAAACATGCTCAAAGCGGTTTCACAGAAAGACACACAGTGTTTCAAGTACTTACCATATACACTCGCATACAAGCATAATCGCATATAAGCAGACCCCCCAAAACTGCTTTTAAATAGCCACATACTAAAAGAAATAAGTATCAAAAATATTAATAAACATGTACCTTAAAAACAATTATTTAAATGTGTAGATAATAGAGATTAATATACTGGTAATAAAGATTTTTTAAAAAGTTCAACATTCAATGTACCTTTAAGCAGCGATTTGTTAGAAGACACCATTTCTGTATTTCGCAATAATTTCCTTCTTTGACTCAATCGATGTTGTCGCTTATTTTCACTTTTCCTTCCCTTTAACCCTAACTTTTTTGGGACCCATTATTAAGAGAAAAAAGGGCAATAAAACGCACTAAACCACAATAAAATGTGATGTGGTCCCTCAAACACAATGGGACGGCGCCTATTGACTCAAGAGGAAGAAGAGATCAGGTGAGAGATTTTTGGTGCACGTATAAGCCGCCACCCTTATTTCAGTATTACATTATAGTACTCAACTCAACTTAGTGCGAGTATATAAGGTAGTTATCCTTTCATTGTCTGAACTGAAGGGTTGTTTTCACAGAGCGACTGACACTGGCATTTCTCACGTCTTTATATGACATCTTGGAGTCTTAGAGACCCACTCCCGAAAGCTTGTCGAAATGAAATACACCCGTGCTATGAATACATTTTTACATGTGGCGGCTAAACGTCAAAGCGGTGTCGGGAATCGGATAGCGGATGCTGACAGATCAAATCTGTTCTCCAAATTCTCTATCAGACGTCCTTCCCTACTTACATGACTCATCCTGTACGGAAACTCCTTCGGGAAGGCGTAAGAGAATCTTGTTTTCACTAGTGTAACCAGACAAGAAACAAGTCTAAATCATTATATGTCATCATTAACGAGACATCAAGTGAAAGTGTGGGTTGACTTACATACAGACGTGGCGGCAGATATCAGCCTCGTGTTGGATACGACTCCAAATTCCTTAAAATACAAAAAGAATGGAGTTACCAGTATCTGAAATAACGTCTGCCCGGACACCCGCGGCGTGCATCTTTTACGTCGGGCGTACAACTTACACAACGTCTCTGCCCGGATTGGCGATAACTTTTTAGAGAAAAAAAAATCTTTCGTTTTTTTTTTTTTCATATCAAACGTTTGCTTTTTTTCCAATTTCATATTTTTGTTCGGTTTGGAAATTTCGGTTCGTTTGACAATTTGCATACTCGGCAGCCAATCAGAAGCCTGCATCGAATCAATTTGTGCTTCCGGACCTTCCCGAGCGTTATAAGGTCGTGCATTTGCATATCATTTTCCAAAGTAGACGCAAAGAGAACACAAGAAAAATGGATAAGTGGTTAGGAATCAAGCCAAAACCTTTGCCCAAAAAGAAATATTCAAAGAAAGCTAACAAAATTGATGACGCTACAAAACGTTAACGTGCATTAAAAGCATCGTGGAAAGAGGAGTTCACGTGGCTTGTAGCAGACGACGCAATGCAAACGTGGCATGAGTGAAGATGAGTAAATACAGGAACATACTGATGGCAGATGGAAAACAGCGATGTCATATACATGCAATGAATGTTATGAGTAGATTTATAATAAACTTAATTTTAAAGTGTCGTTCTGTTATATATTCTGATTATCAAGGGACAAAAGCGTGACCAACTTGGGTGATGAGGTGCTTAACTTGGGCATTTTGGGTTGGCCATGGTCAAATGTTTTGTTTCTTTATTTTTGTGTTTGTCTTGCTGTCGGTCACCCCTCTCGAAGCATATGACCAGGGTAGATCGATAGATGGATAGACATATCATTGAGGACAAAAGGGTATGTTTCAGCAAAAACCCTTACCTCCACTTTGGAAGCTAAAAAAACACAAGTCGGAGCCATGAGAACCGGGTCGATGCTTTTGAGCGAGTATCTGCAAAAAGGCAAACACATACTAGATCCAAATGTACAAAAACGACTTTGGTAAGTGACGATATCACATTTCATGATCCATTCTATATCAATGCGATTTCCAGGCTTACCTTGCATAGAAGCGTTTGAAGTAGACGGTGGCAGTGGCGATTACTTGCTGTCTCAACTTTAAGTGCTCCCCCAAAGCCTGAATGACTAACAGGAGCAAAATGGGTGGCAGTTGCCGTTATTCATCCAAAGATTTGGCAACATTTGCTAAAACGTAACATTTTAAAATGTATTAAATTGCAAAATATTCTGAAATTAACTTAAACATGTTTCAATGTGACTCAAAATCGTTTTAAACCGAGATAAAAGTAAACAATTCAATAAAACGAAGCTTGAATTCAAACATTTAGAAACTAGTACGTTGACACATACATACATATCCAAATATATATATATGCACAGGGTTGGGAGGGTTAGTCCGATACAGTTACCTGTTAAAAAATGTAACGTAATCCAAATACCATAATATTGCAGTAAAGTAACTTGATCACTTTCAATCACCTTTGGCTTACACCAATACGAAATATGCTAATTAAAGACAACATAAACTAAACATGAATAAGATATTAAAATTTGGTTTAAGATAAATGTACAATGTGACCTAAAAAGAAATTAGAGGAAACCAAGTTCAGTTAGTTTCTTGTAAGTCCTACAAAAAAAAAATAGCTCAAATTTTTACCGTGAAGTGATGTTTATTAAGTAAATTACCGTACAACTTTCTCTTTAAGATAGAAGATAAAATATGCAGTTTGAGTTTACAGTAATAGCACATTCAGAAGACTAAATGTTTTTGATAGAGAGAGAGAGAGAGAGAGAGAGAGAGAGAGAGAGAGAGAGAGAGAGAGAGAGAGAGAGAGAGAGAGAGAGAGAGAAGAGAGTGAGAGAGAGAGAGAGAGAGAGAGAGAGAGAGAGAGAGAGAGACGAGAGAAGAGAGAGAGAGAGAGAGACGAGGAGAGAGAAGAGAGAGAGAGAGAGAGAGAGAGAGAGAAGAGAGATGAGAGAGAGAGAGAGAGAGAGAGAGAGAGAGAGAGAGAGAGAGAAGAGAGAGAGAGAGAGAGAGAGAGAGAGAGAGAGAGAGAGAGAGAGAGGAGAGAGAGAGAGAGAGAGAGAGAGAGAGAGAGAGAGAGAAGAGAGAGAGAGAGAGAGAGAGAGAGAGAAGAGAGAGATACTTTATTCATCCCCTAAGGGAAATTCACATTTCCAGCAGCATCCCGGAGCTGAGAACAGTACAATAACACAACAACAAAAACACAACACAACAAGTGTTTGCAAATTTTCAATTAATTCTGGGATGTGTTATGTCAATATTCACAGTTCACGTATCCCTTAAGCAACAGGATCGTAGAGGCACCACTTCTTATGGTGTGTCGTGGGCAAACCGAGCCTGGTGGTGCCCTTCCATCTCCAGGCCTTATATTTTATCTATCTATCTACCTTGGTCAAATTGCTCAAGAGGGGTGACCGACAGCAAGACAAACACATACAATAACAAAGAAAATAAAAGGAAAAAAAAATAGCAAAAGAAAAAACACACACAAATGTTTTTGGACTATGGCCAACCCAATTGCCCAAACAAGTTAGGCACCTCGACACCTAAGTTGGTCATGCTTTCGTCCCTCCAGATGAAATGGGACACCAGAAAGCGGCCATGTCACTTGGGTCAGGGTGACACAACACACTCTTTTGCTCAACAGCAGGGCCCGACAGCTTTCACTGGTTTACCCCTGCCGTATTATACGGGTGCCCAGCCCATCCTTAAGAACGCGTCCACAATTCCACTATCCTTTCACAACACCTCTCCACTCCTTTCTATCACCAACAAGAGCTCTAACTTCCATTATATTTAGACCTCTTTCCTGCAGTGCACTCATAACACCATCCATCCACGTCAATCGCGGCCTTCTTCCATTTACTTCTGCTCTGTAGATCCTCTTTAACATTCGCTCCTCATCCATCCTCTCCATGTGTTCAAACCAACAGAGAACTCTCTTATCAACACGCTTGCTCAGTTCCACGACTACTCCAGTTCTGTCTCTCACAATTTCATTTCTCAATCTATCCAATCTTCTCACTCCTAACATAGTCCTCAAACACTTCATCTCAAAAACATTCAATTTCCTTCTTAAATCTGCTTTTCAGGCTCCAAGTCTCTGCACCATACAACACAGTCAGCACAATCACACCTCTCATACAGTCCCCCTCTTAACATCCATACTCGTACTTTTGTTGTTCATCACTCTCCTCAGAGCTTACCTCTAGTGTGTGTATATCTATAAATCCATATTTAAAAAAAAAATATTATCAACTAATAAGACTTATCCAAACTTGATTTTTTAAATGAATATAAAAAATCTAATGCAGACGCTGCCCTACTTACGAACAAGATGGACGGTCGTCGTCTTAAGTTAAATTTGTTCATAAGTTACTTCAGTGCTATACTTTGTATGTTTAAGGTTTATATAAGTATGTTTAAGGCTTGTATAGGTAACCTGTATTGTTTTTTACTAAAAATTATTTCCTCAACCGCATCAAGCTTTCTTATTCCCCTCTCATTTCAAAAGAAACAGCTCGCCTCTTTTTTACACTTTACACCAACCATATTTAATGGATGCACGAGATATTAAACAATAAAAATGTCAGAGTTCTTAGTGCGCTGGAGATACAGTATACAATGTTTACCACACGAACTAGGAAGAGGAAGGGCATTTCTTCTTCAGGGTGGATGCTGGGTGACCTCTCACAGCGCCACACGCCGGTAGCATTAAGAAGCACTACAGTAATGTCCTGTACTCTGAAAAAGGTGCACACGATACGAAATCTAACTTACAGCAATGTCCGAATATTTTTCGACATCCTGAAAAAATGTTCGGATCTACCGTTTTTTCGTAAGTCAAATGGTAGTAAGTAGGGGAGCATCTGTAAACAGATGACAATGTATTAAAAATAAAAAGTTGGAATCGATTCATGGTGACATAAGTCAAGGTTTCGCTTAATTAGAGAAATTAGTTAAAAACAGCTCATGATCAATTTCATGATATGTTAAATAGCAAAGATTTTATAAGAAAAATGTCTCTAACCTATGATGTTTTGAACCTATTTCAAATGAATGTACAATTCTTCTTTTTTTTGTAGGACTATTTGAACGGAAACCGTAGGGATAGTTCTTGTTTGCACTTCCGAGTTTTTTGAGCAAAACAGAAAATAAAAACCATTGGCAAAGAAGATCTGAAGCTTCCAGTATTCTTCCTCGGAGAGGAACTTGAGGTCCTTCTGTCGTTCCTTGATGAGGTCCTGCTTGTCAAGCACCCACTGCAGACTAGGCCAAAACAAAATTGTGCATTTCAGAGACTTTTTCAAGATGGATTACCGATTTTTAATTGGTTCTCTAGTTTTCAAACAGGGGTATGCATATCATGGGGTTGTACTTGAGATTTCAAAACGGATCAAGATGAACTCAAAATCAAAACACATGCTTCCAGTGTGACTACACTGTGGAGTAGAAATTTCTAAATATCAACAAGATTATCGGATACTTCTGCTTTTTTACATCTTTTATTTTATATTAGTTCATTTGAATTTTTGGTAAATACAATTATAACTTATATAAGGATCGTTTCTCCGGTTACTATAAAAATGAGTACTATAGTTTCATAGGAAAAATGAATAAAATGGCATCTTATGAAAAATTAAAAGATAAGTAAGATAAAAATGATTTCCCCCTATTTTCTTATAATTTCTTGATGGGCAGCACAGCGGCGCAGTGGTTAGCGCGTGTGCGGCACAGTTCTGAGGTAATGAGATCGAATCTCCAGTGTGGAGCTTAAATGTTCTCCCTGTGCTTGCCTGGGTTTCCTCCAGGCTCTCCGGTTTCCTCCCACATTCCAATATCATGCATGTCAGGTTAATTGGCCTAACCGAATTGTCCTAAGGTGTGAATGAACGAGTTGTCTGTCCCTGTGTGCCCTGCGACTGGCTGGCAATGAGTTTAGGGTGTCCCCTGCCCACTGCCCGAAGATAGCTGGGATGGACTCCAGCACCCACGCGACCCTACTGAGGATGAGCGGTGCAGATTATGGATGGATGGACTTTGTTATGCAAAAAACAACTCAACCTCATTATTTTAACCACTAAGTAAAATGAGAAAATAACATAAATAGTACAAATAAGTTACAATAGAGAATCTAAATTATTTACAAATAAGAAATTATTATTAAAACATGTGCCCTGCGATTGGCTGGCAACCAGTTCAGGGTGTCCCCTGCCCACTGCCCGGAGATGGCTGGGATGGGCTCCAGCCCCCCCGCGACCCTGATGAGGATAAGCGGTACGGCTGATGAGATGAGATGAGATGAGATTACCATTATCGTCTTTTTGCTGAATACACTGTTGTAAAATATTCTACCAGGGGTACGCCGATCAAAAATCGGGAAAATATGCTCAATGGAGTAAATTCCTTATTTAGCACTTAACAATCAATTGAAAACTCGTTTTTGAACAGTGTGGGTGAAATTTTATACAGAATTCGCATATGCCAATTGATATCTGCGCTACACCCAGAGAAAAAATGAAGATTCAAAAGTGTGAACATCAGCTTATGATATCATTATTAAAAACACAGTATGTCCTATTAGAAAATTAGATTTTGCTGGATTCTGTATTGCAATTGAAAACGAGTGCCAAAAAGCACGGGAAAGAATCCCAAAAACGCAGACTCAAAGTGACCGAACCGCACCACTTTTCTTCTCTTTTTTTTTGGGCAGCAAATTTTGGAGAAAGATTCAGAAAGAAAACAGGAAAAGGAAAAGAGCAAAGGGAAGGAAATATATAAACTAAAAAGAAGGGGTGGAATAAAGAAAGAAAAACAATCAATATGGAAGGAAAAAAGTAAAAGTAAGAAGAAAGCCAAATGAAGGGAAAATAAAACGTATAAGGAGGGAGAGAAAAAAAAGGAATTAAAAAAGAAAAGGGCACGAACAAGTAATAGGGGAAATAAAAATAAGGAAAAGTAAAGCAAAAAGGAAGGGAACTTTAAAGAGGAAAGGGGAGGTGGGAGAAAAGGAGAAAGAAAATGAAGGGGAAGGGAAGAAAGAGGGAAAAGGAAAAGAAACAAAATGAAAAAAAAAATAATATAAGAAAAAAAAAACAAGAAACAAAAAGGAAAGAGAGGAACAATAAAAATGAATAAAGTCAAGAATATGGAATCAAGTTAAAAAGGGAAAAAAAGAAGAAAAACGCAAAGATAAGCAAAATATAAGGTGGAAATGAAAAAGAGGGAAAAGATAGTAAAGGAAAAGGAGGAAACAGGTAAAAAATAAAAAAGGAAAGGGGGAAAACAAAGGAGAAAACGGACCATAGAAAGGAATATGGTATAAAGGGGAAAAAGGAATTAAGAAAGATAAAAGAACAAAAGAATAAAGAAATAAAAAATGTGTAAATAAAGAGGTGGGAAAAATATGTCAATTTTTTTTTTAATTTCTGGTACCAATAGTAGCAGAATGCAAACGTGTCAGTTCCCCCTGGGTGAGGCTCATGTTAGGTTAAATAAATCGACCTCTGAGTATTTTAATAAAACGCACATTTAAATGATCATATATAATTCCTTATCATTTAAAATCAATCGTTTAGATTGCTTTTTATTACTATAAGGCTTTAAAAATTTCACACTGTCCCTTTAAAAATATTGCACCTTGATTTTGAACGCCTAATCAAATAAACACCACGGCTGCAAGCAATTTTGCATTAATCTGATATCAAACGGAGGTACTTTTGCGTCCTTTCACACTACCGCTGCCTAATTAATTATTTTATATCAATTCCGAATTTTTGACACCTTCATCTTGAGCAGTTAAGGAGCACATTTAAGAGATAGTTACGTCCATTTTAAAAGCTTCTCTCGTCGTATTTGGAGACTCTGACTACATATTATCTCCTAGGAAGAGTTCGAAAGCGGCTGCTAGCTTCCGCGCTGCTACTGTCAGGCCTCGGAAAAAGGCGGCGGCTACGGCTATACAAACATTCGGCGTCCGTTCCGTTGCTTCGGACTTACTAGTGAGAACTTTGCCAGAAGTTTCCAGCCATTGCAGAACAGACGGGGTAGAAAAAAACACTTTAAATTTGCGTTCATTTACTGAAAAGAAGTAGACGCCGGAAACGGAGAGCAACGCCAAAAACATTCCGGGGGGGAATGAGCGGGCTAAGCGAATATGTGGTTCCGCTTGTTATCACTTACTTACAAAGGTGAGTCAGTTCACGTTTAAATGTTTTTATTTTTGAATGGCGGTTTTTGTCAAATGACTTCGATTTAGAATTACTGTAGTGGTAGTTTTTAACATTTTTATATATTTTTTTTCTTTCAAAATTTATAGTAAAATGATAGGTGCTTATCTTGGTGTGTGAATGGTTAAGTGTGAAGCACATTGTAAAGCGCTTTGGGAGGTCTTCATTGACTTGAAAAGCGCTGTATAAATGCAGACCATTTACCATTTGATATCAAGTTTTGTTGTATTTTTGAAGAATAACTTGTATTTTAATAATTCTTATATATGAAGTGCTATGTTTGTAGTATGTATGTGGTATTTTCGTAGTAATACTGCAGTTGTATTTCTGTAGTATGTTTTAGTATTTATGTCGAACTTGTTGTATTAGTACAGTAGCATTTTTTTAATATGCCCACAGTAATAGCTTTTATAGTATTACTGTAGTGTTTTGTACTTATGTAGTGATTTTTTTTTTTGTTGCATTACTGTGGGGGTTTTTCTGTAGCAAATATTTTTGTAGTATTTCAGTAGGTGTGTTTTTGTATATATATTTTTTAGCAATTTTTTTTTTCCTAAATGAAAGCAAAATATTGGGTCCTTGCCTCAAGCGCTCATTTTCATATTCAGTTGTGTAGTATATCTGTAGTGTTTTTGCAATTTTATTGTAGGAGAATTTTTGTAGCATTTCTGTAGTAATAATTCTGTGGTGTATTCTTGTGGTATTGTTTTGTTTCAAATTTAAATAAATATAATAGGTCCATGCTTCTTAGCACTAGATTTTATATTTCGTTTTCCAGTAATTTTGTAATATTTATTTTACAGTTTTTTTTAACGGCAATATAATAGTCGGAATGCAAAGACAATGTGGACACAGCTTGCATCCCCAAAAAATGTTTATTAGTGGTACATGATTCGTCCACTCGGTCGCTTTACTTCCACATCCTCTCACATTTAGTGACCCTATAACTAGGGTTTGCGAGACCTTTCGGTCTCCCGACCCCCTTTCTTTGCCTTGCTGTCTCTTAGGGAGTAGAGATAGGAGAGGATCCCCAGTCCCCTCGCTCCCTCCACTTTAGTCACCTCTTATAACACATTTAGCGGACCACGGTGGGACAATTCTCACACCTCCCAGGGGGAGAGGGCCCCTCACCACAGGACAAAATTGCAGAAGTAAATGGAAGGAGACCAAGAGGAAGGCTGCGATTGACATGGATGGGTGGATGGTGTTATGAGTGCTCTGCGGGAAAGAGGTCTAAGGCCCAATCCCATTTCTCTCACTCGGCCCTGAGAACCCTCCAGTGAGGTCCCTCGATAGAGGAGTGCCCTCCGCGAGTGGAGTGCAAAGTGGAGATGGTTTGGACAAGACTTGCAAGGTTCCACCCCTGTCCAGGAGATGGCGGTAATATTAATTGGCTGTAGACCTTAGTGACGTATAGGCCTACGTCACATGTAAACAACTCGAGTCTCAACCTGTAGTGTGTCAGTTGGAGAGTTCGTGCAACGTTAAAAATGCCCGCTACAGCTGTGTTATTACCGATTGCCTGAAAGCTCTTCATCTTTTCCGTGTCTCCAATCAACAGAGGAGAAATGTGCTATACTGAAGACAGCTTCGGCGCTATGTAGTGCTGATTCATCTTTACAAGGTACGTACACTCATTAAAAAAATGACCCGTTCGGTCAAATACAGTAAGGTTAACATAGAACACACGTTTACATAATACCCTATGTTTGTGTAGACATAAATGGCAATCTACTTATTAGTATCTTAATGCCATTTTATGACATATAGTAGGGGTCTTGAATGTGTGACATGACGAAAAGTAAACAAACACAAGAACAGTCCACCTGACCCTTAAGCTGACATAATATCGTCACCAAACTTCCCTGTACGACCCAAAAACCTTAGTTCATAAGGAATTTAATTCAAAAGAGTTGTCATTGGATATAAAAAAGGTCATTTCAACATTTTTTCATGATGCTTACATCACAGTTAAAGCGGTCTTTTTCTTTTCTATGCCCACATTTATGTCTAAATTGTTTGTTATCTATTGTGTTCCAGAGTGGCTGTCCCATAAGCGTGGACAGGAATGTTCCCATCCTGTGCTTATGGTTGGATGTGGAGTCAGAACTCATTCAGGACTTAAGGTTGAGCAAGAAGGTTATGTGGGCCCTTCAGGAGCTGTTAAAGAGGGAACAGGGCCGTGGCTGGAGGTCCTGATCTACGTGTACTGGCTGGCCCACGCTCTGTCCTACCGTGTGGTGTCACGTGTCTTCAGGGTTCCCAGGTCCACCGTACAAAGAATTGTCCACAGTTATTATGGAATAAATTGCCCAAAAGCCATATTTTAGGCTCTTTAAGTCAGACCCACATTTGCATTATGTGCTTTTCTGCATTACTATTCAATAAACATCTTCATTTTGAGTAACACTTTGGTGGTTTATTTCATAATGATGTGAGATACTGTGTGTGAACTATGTGACTGTTGGACAGAAAACAACTACAAATCACTCCAGCTTAAATAATAGTTTACTTACAGAAAAACAAACTCACATTGGGCCAAAATACATAATAGTAAATAAATAATGTGTCACAAATTTTAACAAAAATATACCAATACTTCCATGAAGCTGGAAAACCCAAACTGGAACTTCATTGAGTTCTTAATAAAAGAAAACTTTTATAAAACAAAGGGAAACATTGCAGAGATGTCACTGTTCTGGAAATTTGTCCACGACCTTCCCAAAAAGGACAGGAACCGCTCAGTTTTGGCCACAGTTTCTTCGAGCCTTTTCCTCACTCCGGCAGACTCCGCTTTCAAAAAGTCAAGGAGTGTATCGTGCTTCCTTTTTTTTTCTGGGTGATTTGGGGTTTGGCGCCGGATTAGAAGGTGCCAACGACGTGCCCGGTGGTGTGGATGGCGTAGCTGTGATGGTGACCAGCTCTTCCACGGGACGTTCTACAGTGGCCTTTAGGTTGGGTGGAAAAAACAAGAATTAATGCTGATGTATTGTACAAAAACAACTGTGTATAGGATGCTCAACAAGTTGATGTGAGACAGGAAATTATAGGATGTGTTCTGGATAATTATTTGATAGTGAATAGATACACAAAATTGACATGTTATTCTTATGGCTGTATGAGCCTTCTATTGGCCAGCATCACATATGCTTTAGAATTGTCTCCACATTTGGACAACATTTTGAGAAGGTAATTAGTTTACTTAATATGTGTTTACAGAGAAGGCAGTGGACTATGTGATAGTAGTTTGTTTCAACTGTATTTCCATGTGAAATTCGGAGACATTACTCATAATGCATGATGAAAACTAATGCATTCTGATCTCACATGAAAGAATCATATTGTAAATAAAACACGACACCCGAAATTGTGTGCAGTAAACAAGCGCTTATGTCCAGAACGTTTCTGACTATGCTCCTTTAGCGACTGGCCATGTACAGTAGATGTAAAAGCACGACTCGTTTAAGATAAAAACAGGGATGGACTGAACCGTGAATTTCTGCACAGTTATCCTACTTTACAGTTTGTAGCGTGAAGATTTTTTTTTGCCAGCTCTGGTAGATTAGTGCACTTCGTAAAGTAGCGATTTTGCAATGTTCGTGTTTTAACGCGAAAATATGATTTTCTATTGCATTTACGTCTAACTAAGATATTTCAATACATTTTGTTGCAAATACATGCGTGGTTGTGGAAAACTACTTACATTTGTGCGGTTCCCTTTCGGGCATGTTTGTTGATATTGAGAATTCGTAAAGCCTTCTGGGTAGTCACTTCGCTGCCAAGTGAGGTCGAGAGCCCCCTCGGTCTTGAAGTGGTTACGACATGGTTTGAGGGCACTTCTGCCTCGGTCTTGAGAGTATCGGGACACACCCCATTTTCACGTGAACGCGCAAACCGAGTGACTAGGGCACATAGCGAGTGAAAGTGCGAAGAATGGGACGCAGTCTTAGGCCCAATCCCATTTCTCTCACTCGGCCCCGAGAACCCTCCAGTGAGGTCCCTCGATAGAGGAGTGCCCTCCGCCGGTGGAGTGCAAAGTGGAAAAGGTTTGGACAAGACTTGCAAGGTTCCACCCCTGTCCAGGAGATGGCGGTAATATTAATTGGCTGTAGACCTCAGTGACGTATTGGTCTACCTCACATGTAAACAACTTGAGTCTCAACCTGCAGTGTGTCAGTTGGAGAGTTCGTGCAACGTTAAAAATGCCCGCTACTGCTGTGTTATTACCGATTGCCTGAAAGCTCTTCATCTTTTCCGTGTCTCCAATCAACGGAGGAGAAATGTGCTATACTGAAGACAGCTTCGGCGCTATGTAGTGCTGATTCATCTTTACAAGGTACGTACACTCATTAAAAAAAATGACCCGTTCGGTCATATACAGTAAGAGTTAACATACAATGCACGTTCACACAATACCCTAGTTTGTGTAGACATAAATGGCAATCTACTTATTAGTATCTTAATGCCATTTTATGACATATTGTAGGGGTCTTGAATCTGTGACATGACGAAACGTAAACAAACACAAGAACAGTCCACCTGACCCTTTAGCTGACGTAATATCGTCACCAAACTTCCCTGTACGACCCAAAAACCTTTGTTCATAAGGAATTTAATTCAAAAGAGTTGTCATTGAATATAAAAAGGTCATTTCAACATTTTTTCATGATGCTTACATCACAGTTAAAGCGGTCTTTTTCTTTTCTATGCCCACATTTATGTCTAAATTGATTTGTTATCTATTGTGTTCCAGAGTGGCTGTCCCATAAGCGTGGACAGGTTGGACAGGAATGTTCCCATCCTGTGCTTATGGTTGGATGTGGAGTCAGAACTCATTCAGGACTTAAGGTTGAGCAAGAAGGTTATGTGGGCGCTGCAGGAGCTGCTAAAGAGGGAACAGGGCCATGGCTGGAGGTCTTGATCTACGTGTACTGGCTGGTCCACGCTCTGTCCTACCGTGTGGTGTCACGGGTCTTCAGGGTTCCCAGGTCCACCGTACAAAGAATTGTCCACAGTTAATATGGAATAAATTGCCCAAAAGCCATATTTTAGGCTCTGGAAGTCAGACCCACATTTGCATTATGTGCTTTTCTGCATTACTATTCAATAAACATCTTCATTTTGAGTAACACCTTGGTGGTTTATTTCATAATGATGTGAGATACTGTGTGTGAACTATTTGACTGTTGGACAGAAAACAACTACAAATCACTCCAGCTTAAATAATAGTTTACTTTCAGAAAAACAAACTCACATTGGGCCAAAATACATAATAGTAAATAAATAATGTGTCACAAATTTTAACAAAAATATACCAATACTTCCATAAAGCTGGAAACACAAACTGGAACTTCATTGAGTTCTTAATAATAATTAAAAAAAAATCCTTTTATAAAACAAAGGGAAACATTGCAGAGATGTCACTGTTCTGGAAATTTGTCCACGAGCTTCCCAAAAAGGACGGGAACCGCTCAGTTTTGGCCACAGTTTCTTCGAGCCTTTTCCTCGCTCCGGCAGACTCCGCTTTCAAAAAGTCAAGGAGTGTATCGTGCTTCCTTTTTTTTCTGGGTGATTTGGGGTTTGGCGCCCGATTAGAAGGTGCCAACGACGTGCCCGGTGGTGTGGATGGCGTGGTAGCTGTGATGGTGACCAGCTCTTCCACGGGACGTTCTACAGTGGCCTTTAGGTTGGGTGGAAAAAACAAGAATTACTTAATGCTGATGTATTGTACAAAAACAACTGTGTATAGGATGCTCAACAAGTTGATATGAGACAGGAAATTATAGGATGTGTTCTGGATAATTATTTGATAGTGAATAGATACAAAAAAATGACATGTTATTCTTATGGCTGTATGAACCTTCTATTGGCCAGCATCACATATGCTTTAGAGTTGTCTCCACATTTGGACAACATTTTGAGAAGGTAATTAGTTTACTTAATATGTGTTTACAGAGAAGGCAGTGGACTATGTGATAGTAGTTTGTTTCAACTGTATTTCCACGAGAAATTCGGAGACATTACTCATAATGCATGATGAAAACTAATGCATTCTGATCTCACATGAAAGAATCATATTGTAAATAAAACACGACACCCGAAATTGTAGGCAGTAAACAAGCGCTATGTCCAGAACGGTATTCTGACTGCTCCATGTAGATGTCAAAGCACGACTCGTTTAAGATAAAAACAGGGATGGGCTGAACCGTGATTTTCTGCAGTTATCCTACTTTACAGTTTGTAGCGTGAAGATTTTTTTTGCCAGCTCCCTTGGTAGATTAGTGCACTTCGTAAAGTAGCGATTTTGCAGTGTTCGTGTTTTAATGCGAAAATACGATTTTCTATTGCATTTACGTCTAACTAAGATATCTCAATACATTTTGTTGCAAATACATGCGTGGTTGTGGAAAACTACTTACATTTGTGCGGTTCCTTTTGGGGCATGTTTGTTGATATTGAGAATTCGCAAAGCCTTCTGGGTAGTCACTTCGCTGCCAAGTGAGGTCGAGAGCCCCCTCGGTCTTGAAGTGGCTACGACATGGTTTGAGGGCACTTCTGCCTCGATCTTGAGAGTATCGGGACACACCCCATTTTCACGTGAACGCGCAAACCGAGTGACTAGGGCACATAGCGAGTGAAAGTGCGAAGAATGGGACGCAGCCTTAGGCTGCGTCCCATTCTCACTTTCCCTCGATATTTGCCCTAGTCACTCGGTTTTGCGCGTGCACGTGCAAATGGGATGTGTCCCAATACACTCAAGACCGAGGGAGAAGTGCCCTTAACCCATTAAATAACCACTTCAGGTGGAGGGAGGTCAGGAGCTGACTTGGAGCGAAGTGACTTCCCAGAAGACTTTGGGAATTTTGAAACCAAATCCACATGGCTGGAAAGCAACCGCTCAAATGTAAGTAGTTTTCCACAATTAAAGCACGTATTTGCAGCGAAATATATTGGTATCTTAGTCAGACATAAATGCTGTAGAGAACCCTTTTCTTCCCGTTAAAACATTAACATTGCTAAATCACTACTTTACACAGTGCACAAATCTACTCCAGACCTTAGCGTGGGATTATTGTGCAGGAAATCACTGTTTTCATCTTTAACGAGTCTTGCCTTCACATCTCAATGGCCAAAACGCCAGTCGCTAAAGCAGCATAGCCACAATAACGTTATTCATAATTGTAATTGCACTTTATTTTACTGCACACATTTTCATCTGTCCTGTCATATTTACAATATGATGCTTTCATGTGAGACCTAAAATATTATTGCTAAAATGCATTAGTATTCATCATGAGTAATGTCTCCGTATTTCACGTGGAAATACAAATAAAACAAATAACTATAACATAGTCCACTGTCCTCTCTGTCAACACATATTAAATAAACTAAGTAGCTTCTCGAAACGTTGTCCAAATGTGGGGACTTCTAAAGCACATGTGATGCCGGTCAATAGAAGGCTCATACAGCCATAAGAATAACATGTCAGGTTTGTGTATCTATTCACCATTTAATATGTTTTCAGAACACGTTCTTAACTTTCCTGTCTCACCTCAAGTTGAATTGGCCTATTAGTGAGCAACTCATGTCTAGTGTGCTCATATGGGCTAATGTTTCAGGGACTGTGGAGCACACCAAACCCCGATCCAATTCAGGGCAGAAAATGATGAAAAAGTTACAAGAAAGAAGTTCACCACAACTGTGGGAGTGGGTAGCCTGACCTGCAGTTCTGCAATCATGTTATGATAATATATTAATCCACTAATGTCATAGGACAGCTGTCAAAGTGATCGGCCTGGATGGGAAGATAACAGGACAACAAGAAGCAAAAAAAATGGGAAGACCTAAAGATAAATACAAAGTAATCTAAAATTCAATGTGATCTACACCTTTCTAACCTCTTTGCTGTCATTATGTTGATCCAGTTTCAAATACATACACAATATACTACGGTGTCATGTAACTCTGTGTGTTGTGATTTCAGAACCTAAAAATGCCCAAAACAGGATCAGGGACCTCTGATGGGGAACAAACGGCATCTAACTGACCTTATGTGGCCATCTATACATGACACCTGAAACCACAGAACCACAAACGGTAAGTTGAGAAGAGCCCACTAGTAACGTTTTCTTTATTTACAACAGTATGTAAATGACCATGTACAATACACTGGCATTAATTGATTATTCTTGTTTTTACCCCCCGAACTCGATGCCAGTGTAGAACGTCCCATGGAAGAGCTGGCATCCATCACACTACCAACACCACCGGGCACGTTATCTCAATCTTGCGATCTGGGACCAAACTTCACTTTGTTTTTCTGGAAGTAATTTATTATTTAACTCAAAGTGATTTTTAGTTTTCTTCTGTCTGACGATCACACAGTATGTCACATCATTATGAAATAAACCACCAAGGTACTACTCAAAAAAACACGTTTAATGAATAGTAGTTGTACTTAGAGAAACAATATACCAAATACACATGACACACAGGTCAAGTATGTACATTTAGTTGTGAAGAATTTAGGACAAATACTGCTGCAGTAATGAATAGTGATCCAGAACAAGAGAGGAACAGAACTATTTACAAGTTGACCTAACTATATAATACGGGGCTTGCGCTTTGTCACATCAGTGAGGCGAGTCGATCCCTTCTGGCAGTCGCAGAGGTTTCATTTGGGTCAGGATTTTCTGGAATTGGTAGCTGCGGGTCCATTTTTGTTCTGATATATTTTGATCTGGTTCTAAGATGTCCCCGTTGTCTATGCACACATTATGCAGAAAGGCACAGGATGCAATTACTTGGGGGTCAAATGTGGGTCCAACGTCCTTAGCCTTAAACAGTGTCGACCTCCATGTTTTCATGATCCCAAAAGCTCTCTGACTAATCGTCCCTTAGAATGGTGGTGATTGAACCTTTGTTGCATCCTGCCATTAACAGGGTCCCTGTTAGGTGTGATGAGGCAAATCGGTGTCTCTAAACACTGGTATCCTCCATCACCCAACAGGAAGTACCCGCTTGGTGGATACCTTTGATCAGTATAAAAGGAGCTGCTCTTCAAAATCCGTGTATCATGGACAGACCCTGGATATCCCACAAATATATCCAAGAACCGCCCTGAGGAGTCACAAATGGCCTGCATGTTTATAGAATAGAAGCCTTAGTTCAGGTATTCCAATCTATGGTGTGTTGTAGTCCAATCTATGGTGTGTTGGGGGCTTAATACATATGTGGCATCCATCAATTGCGCCTGCAGCTTTGTACCACATAGTTGTCCAAACCCATGACCCACAGTGTCCAAATCTGCAGGGCTTGGAAAGTGTATGGCTTCTGGCAAGTTCTTCCAGATTAACTGGGCAACCCGGTGGACAATTCTGTGTACGGTGGACCTGGGTACACTGAAGACCTGTGACACTGCATGTTAGGACAGACCGTGGGCCAGCAAGTACACGTAGATCAGGACCTCCAGCTCATGGTCCCAAACGTGGTCCTGTTACCTCTTCAGCAGCTCCTACAGTGCATGCATGGCCTTCCTGCTCAGCCTGAAGTCTTGGATGAGTTCAGACTCCACATCGGCTGGATGGGAACATTCCTTTCCAACCTACAGTAGCTTATGGAACGGCCACTCTGGAAAACAATAAACATTTTAGGAATAAACGTTGGCATGGAAAAGAAAATGACAGCTTTTCAACTGTTTACTCTGACTATATGCATATTAAAAAATGTAGGAATGATCTATTTTACGTCTAATGACAACTCAGTTGAATTAAATTAAAAACAAAGATGTGTGGGTGCTTTGGGGAAAGT
The DNA here is from genome assembly GCF_059441175.1 of Urocampus carinirostris. Lineage (NCBI taxonomy): Eukaryota > Metazoa > Chordata > Actinopteri > Syngnathiformes > Syngnathidae > Urocampus > Urocampus carinirostris. The sequence continues at coordinate 8,475,026 of NC_142368.1, forward strand.
TTGTTAACGATATTACGTCAGTGTCATGTGTACTGTTTTTGTTTGTTTACTTTTCATCCAGTCCCACGTTAAACACCCCTACTATATTTCATAAAACGCCAATAAGATACTAATGAGTAGGATATTATTTATTTCTACAGAATCATAGGGTATTGTGTGAACGTGGGTTGTACGTTAACCCTTCCTGTATTTTACCAAACGCGTCGTTTTTTTAAATGTGTGGACGTACCTTGTAATGATGCATCAGGGCTGCATAGCGCCGAAGCCGTCTTCGGTTTAGTGCATTTCTCCTCCGTTGATTGAAGAGATGGAGAAAAGTGATAAGCACCCAGGGGATCGGGGATGACAAGGCTGTAGCTGGCATTTTTTAATTTGAACGGACTCTCCAACTCAAGTTGTTTACATGTGACGTAGGCAGATACGTCACTGAGGTCTACAGCCAATTAATATTACCGCCATCTCCTGGACTAGGGTGGAACCTTGCAAGTGCCGACCAATTTCTTAGGCGACAATGTTCACTTGCACTCCTCTCACTGAGGGGACTTCCCTATAGAGGAACCTCACTGGAGGGTTTTTGATGGCCAAGTGAGAGGAATGGGATTGGGCCTAAATAAAGTGGAAGCTAGCGCTCTTGTCGGTGATAGGAATGAGTGGAGAGGTGTTGTAAAAGGATGGTGGGATGTTTGGACGCGTTCTAAGGGAAGGGCAGGGCACCTGTATGATGCGGCAGGGGCAAACCCGTGAAAGCTGACGGGCCCTGCTGTTGAACACAAGAGTTTGTTGTGTCACCCTGGCCCGAGTTTTTTGGTTTGAACAAATTTATTGACACTAAAAACAGAAAACAATCATGACAATCTCAACAGCAATTAAGCACATTCACAATATTATATTCCAATATTACGTTTTTAACAGCAAACACAAAGTATGGTTTGAACAAACCTTCTCGAAAATCAAACATATTCACAATTTCATTATATAACATCTTTGTTAGTGTCAATAGATCCGTCCAGGCCAAAGTCGATTGTCCTCGGTCTGAACAAATCCACTGACACCAACAGCAGCAAAACACAGCCATCAAGCATATTCACATTTTTTTTATATTTGACAATATGACGTGACGATATGACGTTTTAACATTTTTTCCTGACATTTTCAACATCAATTAAACAATTTCAGAGTTATTTTCTTTTAACAGTAGTTAACCAGCGTGTAAAAGGCAATACTATTGTGCAAGGGCATAGCTCTGCCATCGAGTGACATGGCCACTTTCTTGTGTCCCGTTTCATCTGGAGGGACGAACTTGGGGGCCGAGGTGCTTAACTTGTTTGGGCATTTGGGTTGGCCATGGTCCAAAAATTTTTGTGTGTGTTTTTTGCTACTTTTTCCCATTTTATTTTCTTTTCTTATGTGTCTTGCTGTCGGTCGCCCCTCTCGAGGGATATGACCAGGGTTGATGGATAGACATGATGCGTATTTAGTGTTTTTTATATATATTTATATAATATATATTGTTGTGATATATTTTTAGTTTTTGTTCAACTGGCCGGATTAAAAAGCCTGATGTGCTGCATGTCATTGAATGAATGCTTGTTTAATGTTTGAATAATGATGCACAAAACATGAAGAATGTACTGGGAAGATTATGCTTACCGGTACTTGTTAGTTTTGTTTGTATACCCTGACGCACAGTTTTCACAATGCTGTTGAAAAAGAGGATTCTATTGCGATTAAAATCAAAGACATCTCTAAAAGAATGCAGTTTGTTTTCACTGTCACATCGTGTCCTCCACACAGTTATGAGGCCAGTCTATCATACGTGTTAATTGCTTTGCATAACCTCGATAGATCCTTTGCTTGCAGGATACGCCACGCATGGGATGGTCACTTCTGACATTCCTGCGGAATTCCAGGGAAGGGCCGGGAAATGTAAAGACTCGCTGATGCCTGTTAAAATGTGAGGGACTCGCAGAAGAATCGGCATGATGAGCTCAACCACGGACAAGATTTCTTCCTACCGCCGTCAATTTGATAACAATATCATGAACAGGACTCCGATGGGGCAGGAAAACCAACACGAGTCTGCCAACCTCACCTGGAAAGGGCGGAAGGGGTTATCTGAAAGGTCTCAGCAAATCAGGTTAGTCATTTTTCAAAGGAAATAGTTTTGTTTTAATTATATTATAACGCTGGTGTCTAACTTATTTTAGGTCAGGGGTCACATGGTAGAAAAAAACTCTCTTACGGGGACTAATCTTGTAAAGTAGTGGCATAGAAAGTGTGCCGTAATGCTGGTCTACTAGTGATCCTAAGAGCCAAGAAGAGATCCGCAGGTTCGAGAGCGTTTTCCATTCGGGCCCCGGTGCTGCCACTGAGGTTCGATCTGCAAACTCAGTGGAACTGTTTACATCTAGGCTTAAAACACACTTATAGGTGATCCGTAAGCTATAATTATATCTTTTACGTTGACAATATCAGTGCATTGTTATCACAACTTCCGTTGCAGCCTGGTCATCCTGGAAGGGGGATTACCTCATGTTTAGTTCTTTCTCAAGGTTTCTTTATTTTCCTCATATTGAGGTTTTTGAGTTTTTCCTTGCCTTCATGTAGGTTTTAGATCAGGGGATGGTGTCATAAAAGTCCGTGGTTTGCAATAATCTGGTCCGTGCCCTTTGAGACTCCTTGGCCATAACATATTACTGGTTCGTCTGGAATGCATTGCTATCTCAGGCACTGCACTCTCATGGTTTAGGTCCTACCTGTCAGACAGGAAGCAGTGTGTTAACTATGGCAATCTGACCTCTAAACAATCTAATGTCCCCTGTGGTGTTCTTTTTAGTATTTATATGATCCCGCTTGGTGACATTATCCGCAAGAATAATTATTGTCTTCCATTGCTATGCAGATGACACTCGACTGTATGTGCCACTGGAAACAACTGGACAGTTAAGTTGTAGAAATCTGGAGGCTTGCCTTACTGAGATTCAAAGATGGATGTCAAATAATTTTTTACGCCTTAACCCAGAAAAAACTGAAATGTTGATTATTGGTCCAGCTCACTGTCGTGAGTAGTTTTCAAACACTACCCTAGACAAATGTAATATCACCCATTGTGACTCGGTCAAAAATCTAGGTGTTATATTTGATCCTAATCTGTCGTTTCAGTCAGACGTGAAAAATATTACTAGAATAGCTTTCTACCACCTCTGTAATATTGCGAAGATTCGTTAGATGCTGTCCCTATCAGATGCAGAGGTTTTAATTCATGCATTTATTACTTCTCGGCTTAAATACTGTAATGTATTGCCTTCTGGTCTCCCGATTTCTTGCATTAAAAGTTTGCAGCTGGTTCAGAATGCGGCAGCTAGAATTTTGACTAAGACCAAAAAGTTTGAGCATATTACTCCTGTATTGGCCAGCTTGCACTGGCTCCCAGTCCACTCAAGATGTGACTTTAAAGTTCTCTTATTAACATATAAATGTTTGCATGGGCTTGCACCCTCTTATCTCTCTGATTTGATTTCCCCTTATGTTCCTGCACGGAGTCTGTGCTCTGAAAATGCCGGTCTACTGGTGACTCCGAGAGCCAAGAAGTCTGCAGGCTCGAGAGCGTTCTCCATCCGGACCCCGGTGTTGTGGAATGCCCTGCCTCCGGAGATAAGATCTGCAACCTCAATGGAAGTATTTAAATCGAGGCTTAAGACACACTTCTATTCCAAAGCTTATGATTGATGCCCACCTCATATTCTGTATTGTCCTGTCTTTTTCCGACTGCCTGCCTGGTGGTGATACGAAGGAGAAGGACGATTTGAGATGAGTCAGCGGACCAGTGTCTGACCTGAAGCATGTCTACCCCTGCATTTACCAGCTGGCAGAGATGGGAAGCTGCGTCGTGGCCGTCATAGACTTTCTGGACTAGTTTACAGGCTGGGGGCGTCGTTGCTGTCCTGCATTTTCCGGACATTTTCAACATCTCACCTAGCTAGTGTTTACTATTCTGTGTACAGTAATGCTAATTGTGATTCACCCTGGTCAATCCTGGAAGGGGGATTACCACATGTGAGGTCTTTTCTTAGGTTTCTCTTTTTTTCTCACACTGAGGTTTTTGAGTTGTTCCTTGCTCGCATGCTGGTTTAAGATCAGGTAATTGTGCAATTGTAATCCTGTGCAGTCCTTTGAGACATTTTTGTGATTAAGGGCTATATAAATAAATGTGACTTGACTTGTGATAAAGAGCTGTACAAATAAACATGACTTGAGTTGACGGGAGGGCTGTTTTTTTTTCCGGAGAATCAGTTAAATGATGGTCATAAAATGATCGAGGTAATAGCTGTCCTTAAAGAGCCTGATGTTACTTAGAAATGTGACATCTAAACGGTTTGTAAAATAAATGAAACTACTACATGTAAAGTAACTCTGCATTTATTAAATATTGAAGTCATGAACATTTCAGTTGCATTGAAAAATTCACTACTCATGTATACCGGTAATGTGTTATAGATTAAATACAGTGATGACTATTCATATGAACTAACAGAAATTCGAGATATGAGATGTCTTTCCAGCCAAAAATGTTCCCGACATGCGAGAAAAAAAATAAGTTACGAGAATATCCAGACTTGCGCTTTTTATTATCTTATTTATCCAGACATTATCTGGACCGCTTATAAGTAGGGTTGCGGGAGCTCTTGAGCCCATCTCAGCTGTCTTCGGGCAGTGGGCAAGGGACACCCTGAACTGCTTGCCAGGCAGTTGTAGGGCACATTTTATTCATCTTATTACTGTATTTTTTTTATGTCAAATTACTATTTCAAAGCATTCTTAATGATCAGGAAGAGGTGCTTAACAGCAATTTGGTGTTAATTTGGATGATTTGGGGAGTTATTTGTAGATATGAACCTGTCCTCCCCCCCCTGCTAAAACAGATTCTGTTGGAGATATGAACCTGATGCTCATATATATTTATATTATATTATTAAGAGGAATCACTGAATAACAAAAATCTTGTTGGACAAGGTTAGGATCATTTAATTCCCAATTCCACTTAGAGATGCTGGTGTGCTAGCGTGCAGTGGTGCTGAGCTGTCACTTTGCAGATATTGTAGTTGACTGGCATTGTGGGAAATATAGTTTTTGGTCAAAGCACCTTGTTGCCCCATTTAGTTTGAGAGGCTCAGACATTGTAAGCTCTCGCTTGCCACATAAAATGATGCGGCAGGCCACATTGAGCCCAGAGACCATGAGTTTGAAACACGTGTCTCATCAACTATGCATTTGTAAAAATGAATAGCAAACCAAGTGAACTAATTTCCACTACAGTTTATTTCTCTCTGGAAAACTCATGCAGGCTGGAAAGTGACAAAAATGGCATACAAACACTAATTTAAATGTTTGAGCTAATGATTAGAGATTAGTTCTGCTTTTTATATTTTTATGTAAATGTCTACCTGAATATGGAAGCTTGACTGTTCAATTTCATATGTTTTGTAGAAAGGAGCTAAATCAGGGGTCTCAAACTCAATTTATTTGAGGGCCATTGGATCTAGGATTTTGATGAGATTGAGCCTCTACAAGAAAACCTCTCATTAAAAAAATTGACCACTAGATGTCAGTGTTGTGTAGTGCTAGAAATTAGCGCTAAAAAGCACCGCGAAGAATACTAACTACTGAGGCTCGGGGACCAAAAAGCGGTTGATTAATGGCAGTTGGCATTTAGAGGGCGCCTAGCTTTGTCTACATCCAGTACAAATTTAAAAAGGCAAGTCATTGTGTCTCCTTTTTCTCTTGTGCTTCTCCCAACATTGTCTCTCAGGCCACTTAAAAGTGATTTAGTGTGCCATGAGTTTGACAGATGTGTATTTGTCGTATTTTTGCAATGTGTGCTTTTTTTGGAAAGTATCAGCGTGGGGGCCCTGTGCTATGGCATGTCAGGAGGACTCGGACAAAAATTGGACTTGGACATGGCTTCGGCCGAGAATCAGGCTTTCATGACAACCCGGACTGGCGAGCACCAGGAGATGATGGCCCTCAATGACCGTCTGGCAGTGTACATTGAAAAGGTCTATGTTAAATTTCGTAGTTGATGATTATTACTGTACTTTCTTGTTACACCTCGGTCAGCGCCTAGCTGCTGACTTGGAACTGGTGCCGACCAGGGAATCCGACTATTTTGATCAAAACTAAACATTGCGTGGGCCAAGGCTGGTGATGACGCGATGTGAATTCTGACCAGTGCTCTGAATGTCAAAGACATTGAGGTAACTATGACTTTATTCCGTAGCCAAATGCCTCATTATCTAATTAGTGATGCGCATGAATGTATGAACAATATTCAAACTGTCCCTATTCACCATCTAGCGAAACCACAGCCAAAGAAATGTACTTGGTAGAATCAGCGGGGAAATGTCTAGTACAGAAACGTAACACATTGTGCCAAAATTTAGACACCTGTTTGCGAATTATGTCTCTAGCTTTCAATCATAATCAACCAGCACACCTGTCAGTATTCATCAAATTTTCATTAACATATACACAGGAGCATGAAAAAAAACACGTAAAATGCAACGCTATGTACTTTAATCACTAAAATTCAGAAGCCTGACAATCACAACAGCCTGTAGACATGCTGAGCCATGCGACTGATTTCAAGCTCTCCCATCCCTTGCACACATGACAAAGTGATAGAGACGACACCAAGTAATGCTACTACTACATAAAATATCGTTATACATGCCTATACTAGGTACTTAATGAGGAGGGGTAGACAATAAGTATTGGGCTGACAGTAATCTAACTGATAACAGCCTAATATGACATCGTTTTTTTTTTCCATAGGAGTAACATACCCGATAATTAGTCACCTACTGCCACACTAGAATATTCAATCAGCCACCATTATTCAAATCAAAATTCATTTGATAGCGCCTGTTGTATAAAACACATTTACATAAAAAAACTGATTTTGTAAACTCAATCATGACATATTTTCCGTTCCTGATTTACTATGTGGTTGCAACTCAATTATTAGATACATAACTAAGCTTCACTGCAGTAGTTGCAGGTGCAAATTGAAATCACAAGTAAAGGAGAAAAATTAAATTACTAGTAGCTTTTAAGTCTAAAACCAAATTATCCATCCAACCCATGTACACCTACTACCCAAAAGTCAAAAAAATATTAAAACCGATTTGAATTTTCAGTTTAATGAGTCATAGGAAAACTGGAGTATGAGATAGCAGTGATGATGAATACAAACATGACAGGAAAATCATAAACCAGTAATTGAATTTACTGCTTCATAAAAAAGTTATATTCCTCTGTATTGTAAATACCCATTAGTGATCATTTTAAACAGCATATCCGAAGAGCGGAATGACACTTAACTCAGATAAAAACGGCGACCAGATGATATAAGTGCTGTATCTGAGGCAGATCAAGAAGCGTCTCCTGCTACTCATAACCATGGGAAAAAGTACTATCAATTTCATGCGGGAGCAAACCTCCCACCCAAAAAAACCCCTGAGGAGGGACAAGCGCCGTATAGACTGCTATATTTGCCCAAGATACACAACAGCAAGTGGTGCCCTGACGACGCTGGTGCTTAAGGGCTCTGTAAGCTATGACATTGGTTTATCTATTAATGCATATGTCAAAAAAAAAATGCATATACATAATATACAAACTATCTTCAAATTATTAATATTTTTATTTTAAATTTTAGATACAAAAATACACAAAATGTAAATTCCTTTACAGGCCAAAAATCCTTCAAGATGTTGTGTATTCATTTTTCATACTGAAATCAGACCCAGAGGCTTGATACTTACTGGTTAGCAGCTCCAAGGCCCTTAAAACCTTTTTTTTTTTTTTTTTTTAAATGGAAACCCAAAAAACATATTTTTACATTTTCGCGCTCTGGGACAATGCTTCTGAGAACGTATTTATGAATGAGTTAAGCATATAAAGGACGTAACATCATCACCATTAAGTTTGTTTTCAACAAAAATATGAAAGTATTGTTCAATGTGAATGTAAGCACAACAGGCCTGAAAGAGTTTTCTCCGTGATCTTGGTTTTGGTCCTGCTGACCAGTATTATCTTGTTTTATGTGAGTGAACAAACCCAGACTTAAAATATGTCATGGAGAGGGGCGGCAGCGAACCCTAACTTGTTAGAATGATACCAAGGAATTATGTATGACTTTGTTTGTAGTAGTCATACTTGGTCTCCTCTATCACTTTGCCATGTGCGCAAGGGATGGGAGGGCTTAAATCAAAGCTCCTGAATTCTAGTCATTACAGTACATAGTTTTGAGATTTTTTTTTGTTCTACTCCTGTGTATATGTTAATGCCAATTTCAATAATATTGACTGAGCTAGTTGATTTAAAATAGATTTATGGCCTGCAGCATGAAATTCAGTGCAGCTTGTACAAACATAAACTTAAGTTCCTTAAATGTATGCATGCTACTTTTAATCAGGTGAGCTCTGTACTCCAGAATATATGGTAATACAAACCTAATTTACTTTGTTTCTCTGCTTTAAGGTTCGCACTCTGGAGTCCAAAAACAAGATCCTGGAAGTTGAGATTGAGGCATTGAAGGGACACCGGGTGCGTCCGTCGGGTCTGAGGCAGCTGTACGAAGGCCAGCTGATGGACATCAACCGGGCTGCTGATCGAATCAGAATCCAGAGGGTCCCCAATCCAATACACACGCCTTTGAATACATGCACTTATACTAGTCGAGTCTTATTTATTTGTATAGCCCTTAATCACAAGATGTCTTAAAGGGCAGACTATTAACACACCATTTCCTGATCTAAAACCTACATGAGGGCATGGAAAAACTCAAAACCTCAGCATGAAGAAACCTTGAAAAGGGGCCGTGCAAAGAGTCAAAAACTCCCTACTTAAATTTTGTTTTCGTCATTACCCGCCCTCCTAGTATAAAAGTGATTTTTGGCTATTTGAACTATGAATTTGTGAATCAAACAACTTTGTTCTGTTCCTCTATTGTGCGCAGAATATAAAACCTTGACCGGCACCTCTCATACCTGTTTCACAATCCAGATGGGTAAAGGAAAAGTAATTCCCTTTCAATATATATGTATACATTTGGGGTCATCCACACAATTTTGTGTTTTCCATCAGAAGTCGCACTTTTATTTTTTAAACGAGCTCTTCTATGTCTGAGTTCTTTTGCCTATATGAATTTTCCCTTGGTTGTTCAGATTCAGATATGGCTTTTTCTTTACCACTTTACCTTGAAGGGCCGTATCTCAGTGTCGCCTCTTCAATGTAGATGTTGACGCTGCTGTTTTGAGGGTAGTATAGAACTAAGCACCTAGTTGAGGACCCGTGAGGTGTTTTGTTTTAAACTAGTCAAGTCATTTTTATTTTTGTAGCCCTTAACCACAAAGAGTCTCAAAGGGCTGCACAGGTTAGATAGATAGATAGATAGATAGATAGATAGATACTTTATTCATCCCCTAAGGGAAATTCACATTTCCAGCAGCATCCCTGAGCTGAGAACAGTACAATAATAAAGCCAAAAGAATACAATATACAAATACCCAGTGTGACGTGCAAATGCCCACTGTAGCGTGTTATATAGAGTAACTAAATAGTGCTACACAGAATACATATTGCAGTAAGATTCGGTAATATCCAATGTAGGTGGTGTGGTTTAATGTGGGCCTTTACTCTGCCGGGTGGAGTTAAAGAGCCTCATGGCATGAGGAAGAAAAGATCTCTTCAGTCTGTCCGTAGTACAAGACAGTGACAGCAGTCTGTCGCTGAAACTGCTCTTCTGTCTGGAGATAATGCTGTGTAGTGGATGCGATGGATTGTCCATGATTGACCTCAGCTTTTTCAGTGCTCGTCTCTCAGCTACTGTTGTTAGGGTGTCCAGCTCTTTGCCCACAACAGAGCTCGCTTTCCTAGCCAGTTTATTGAGACGAGAGGCATCCTTCTTCTTGACGCTGCCTCCCCAACACGCTGCCGCATAGAAGAGGGCGCTTGCCACTACTGTCTCATAGAATATTTTCAGGAGCTTTTTGCAGATGTTGAAGGAGGCCAGCATTCTGAGGAAGTAAAGTCGGCTTTGCCCTTTCCTACATAGAGCTTCTGTGTTGGCAGTCCAGTGCAGTTTGTTGTCCAGCTGCACACCCAGGTATTTGTAGGTCTGGACAAATTCTACACATTCTCCCTTGATGGTTACAGGAACCGGGTGAGTTCTGGTTCTCCTGAAGTCCACCACCATCTCTCTGGTCTTGGTGGTGTTTAGGTGCAGGTGGTTTGCGTCGCTCCATCGGACAAAGTCCTGAATCAATTTCCTGTACTCCTCCTCCTGCCCGTTTCTGATACATCCCACGATCGCAGTGTCGTCGGCAAACTTTTGCACATGGCAGGACTCAGAGTTGTACTTAAAGTCCGATGTATATAGAGTGAATAGGAACGGAGAGAGAACGGTCCCCTGCGGAGATCCTGTGCTGCTAACCACAGTGTCCGATGTACAGCCCCCCTGTTTCACATACTGGGGTCTGCCTGTCAGGTAGTCAGTAATCCATTCTACAAGGTGTGAGCTAACTCCCATCTCTGTCAGTTTCCTACTCAGTAGCAGAGGCTGTATGGTATTGAAGGCACTGGAGAAGTCCAAAAATGTAATCCTCACAGCCCCCTTCGCCCTATCCAGGTGAGAGAGGGATCGGTGTAACAGGTATACTATAGCATCCTCCACTCCCACCTTCTCCTGGTAAGCAAATTGCAGTGGGTCGATGGCGTGACGGACCTGTAGCCTCAGGTGGTGCAGCAGCAGCCGCTCCATGGTCTTCATCACATGTGATGTCAGGGCGACCGGCCTGAAGTCGTTGAGTTCCTCAGGTCTTTATTTCTTCGGGACTGGGATGATGCAGGATGTTTTCCACAGCTGAGGGACCCTCCCCTGTTCAAGGTTATTGCACAGACAATTATTTTAGACTATTATTTCACCATCCCCTGATCTAAAACAAACATGAGGGCAAAGAAAATCTCAAAAACCTCAACATGAGGAAAATGAAGAAACCTTGAGAAGGGACCGCACATGTGGTAATCCCCCTTTCAGGATGACCAGGCTGCAATGGATGTTGCAATTACAGATAGTATAGAGATATTGTCAACTAGACTCCAATGTACTAGTCCTTTTGCCACTTCTCTTTCGACCCTGGTTAGACCCTGTTTGTGATGTTCTCTGAAGGTAGTGGTAAACACCGTTGCAGGAGATCTTCAGTTTCTTGGCAATTTCTCACATGGGATAGCCTTCATTTGTTGGAACAAGAATAGACTGAGTTTCACATGAAACCTCTTTTTTTTCTGGCCAGTTTAAAAGTAGTCACAACCACAGATGTAATGCACCGTATACTTGACTAGCTCCCAAGGAAGGTTAGTGTTTTAGTCAAGTCATTAATACAGTATTTTTATAGCCCTTAATCACAAAGAGTTTTAAAGGGCTGCACAGATCAAAGACTATTGCAAACTACAGACTAGTATGACACCATCCCCTGATCTAGAACCTACACGAAGGCAAATAATACACAGATATTGTCAACATAAAATATATAGGTTATTCATATGCCATAGAATAGAAGTGTGTTTTAAGCTTAGACTCAAACATTTCCACTGAGGTTGCTGATCGAATCTCAGAGGGAAGAGCATTCCACAGCACCGGGGCCCGAATGGAGAACACTTTTGAACCTGCAGATTTCTTTTTGGCTCTTGGGATCACTAATTAACCAGCATTTTCAGAGCGAAGGCACATACGGGGTAATTAAATCTGAAATATATGACGGAGCAAGTCCTTGCATGATTTTGTATACTACCAACAGAACCTTGAAATCACATCTTGAGTTAACAGGAAGCCAATGCAGGTTAGCTAAAATCGTGGTAATGTCATCAAACTTTTTAGAGTTAAGGCGCAAGAAGTTGAGTGACATCCATTCTTTTATCTCAGTGAGGCAGGCCTCCAAATTTCCAGTTTAGTGTGGCAGATTCCTTCATCGGAAGATAAAGTTGAGTGTCTTCTGCGTAGCAATAGAAACTGATATTATACTTGCGAATAAAATCACCTAATGGAAGCATGTAAATGCTGAAAAGGGGGCCAAGTACTGAACCCTGCGGAACACCACAGGTAACACTAAAGGGCTCAGATTTTAAATGTAAATATATATATATATATATATATATATATATATATATATGTGTATAACAGACATATATATGTATATAAACAGACATTTGCAGCCAAAATAGTCATTTAAAGTGTTAATGTGAGAGATATTCAAGATATAAATTCTCTATTGGCAGAACTATTCAGATAAAAACACTTATTGAGGTTTTAAATCTACATTGTGGATATCCCAGCCCAGCCTGACAGGTGTTGTGTGGGCACAACAGGTGTCGGATTTGGGCACAACACCGGCCCCCCCTTTGTGTTGACTCAGGATAACCTCGTGCCGATCGCTCGCCCACCCGAGGCGGCGACGACTCATTCGAATGTCTGCCCTATCAACTTTCGATGGTAGACTCTGCGCCTACCATGGTGACCACGGGTAACGGGGAAACAGGGTTCGATTCCGGAGAGGGAGCATGAGAAACGGCTACCACAAAAAAGCCATCTAAATAGCCAGAACAAAAGCTAAAAACAAAGCTAGATAGCTAGCTCGAAAGGAGACAAAAAATTAACTTGATAACAAGCAATCAAGGTAAAACTTTAGCTCGATAGCATTCAGAAAATGTAAAAAACTAAAAATGTAGGGAGGATAGTTAGCTACAAAGCTAAATAAGTTAGCTAGCTAAAAAAAACTGCACAAACAGTATTTTACTCATCCACTTTATAAAATCCATAAATTGGAATTTACTTTGTTTATTACCTGTAAAATAAATTAGTTAAAAGATGAATGAATAAATATATTTGTTTAACACATGTTTTGATTCTCATTCAACTTGAATAATTGCTTAAAAATACTTATAAATACTTGAATACATTTTTTTTTCATAAAGCCCAAGAATTTGTATTTCTAAAATAACTTATCATGTTATTACTATATTGTTACTATGGTATTATTAAATAGGATTAAAAAGACTCAGTCAACCAATAGAAAATAATTTTACTAGAAAATCACAATGACCCAGCACTGGTGAGCTATTTTCAGAACAGGTCTGCGGGTACCTAAACTGTCTTTAGGGGGCACTCTCGTGCCCGCAGGCACCACGCTGGAGACCCATACACTACATCATCTAGAGGTCAAATAATACACACTGTCCCTTTAAATACTACTATAAATAAAATACAAATCTGAAAATTCTCATTTTCCATTCTGAAATGATTTCCATTGTTTGGGAGCTCTGTAACTGCACTTTTTGCCTTCGTAAACCACTCCATTGTTCCTTTTCCACTTTCTTCTTCACCACCAACTGGTGCTGAACACCCACACTTGATGTCACTTAAAACAATTACCGTAAATTCCGGACTATAAGCCGCTACTTTTTTCCCAAACGTTCAACCCTGCGGCTTATTCAGTGATGCGGCCAATTTATGTAATTTTTCTAACAGCCGCCAGCGGCGCTCGAGTTCAAGGCACATTTTTTTTTGGTTTGAACAAATTTATTGACACTAAAAACAGAAAACAATCATGACAATCTCAACAGCAATTAAGCACATTCACAATATTATATTCCAATATTACGTTTTTAACAGCAAACACAAAGTGAGGTTTGAACAAACCTTCTCGAAAATCAAACATATTCACAATTTCATTATATAACATCTTTGTTAGTGTCAATAGATCCGTCCAGGCCAAAGTCGATTGTCCTCGGTCTGAACAAATCCACCGACACCAACAGCAGCAAAACACAGCCATCAAGCATATTCACAATTTTTTTATATTTGACAATATGACGTGACGATATGACGTTTTAACATTTTTTCCTGACATTTCCAACATCAATTAAACAATTTCAGAGTTATTTTCTTTTAACAGTAGTTAACCAGCGTGTAAAAGGCAATACTATTGTGCAAGGGCATAGCTCTGCCATCCCACCCTCCCAAGCAGCATTCTTCCAGTCCTCTGTGTGGGTCCTTTCCCTTCTGCGTGGGTCCTCTCCCTTCTGGGTTCCACAACCCAGGCCGTTGCTGCCGGGACTCCCACAGCGTAGCTCCGGCTCCCCCCTCCGGGTGGGTACAGACGAGTCTTCTTTATGGCTGCTTCCTAGGCCCGCCGCTCGCAGATTGTATGGTATCTGCAGCCATTTGGAGCACAGCCACGGGGGGGATCTGCCTGCACCTCCATACCAGCAGGTTTCTGGAGGTCCAGATGGCGTCCTTGATGGCGGCGAGAGTGAGCCAGTCCCTGGCAAAGTCGTTCCGATGCCTCCTCGACCGACTCACCCCGTAAAGCACGTACTGTGCATCAGGGACCTCTCCTGCTGGCAAGTCCGGGAACTTTCCTAGTTGTTCGGCCATTGTCCACAAGACCTTGGCAGCGCTGCACTCACAAAAAAGGTGCCTCACCGACTCCTGGGCGCCACAGCCAGGTCGAGGGCACGTCGAAGTCGCTGACATTCCTCGGTGGTGCATTACAGCTCTGACTGGGAGAACTTCATGAGCCACCATCCATGACAAGTCTCGTAGTCTGTTTGGGAGGGCAGGATGATTGACGTTGCTCCAAACCGTTGTGGATTCGCCAAACGCAAGCCCCCGCACAGGGCTTACTGTAGCTCGCTCTTGCACAATAGCAATAAGGGCCCTGTGGTTTTGTAAAGTGTGACATTCTTGTGTTTCCAAATCAAACTTCTTCAAAAAAGCCCGAATAAAGAGATGTGTTGGTGGCAAGTTAAACGAAACTGGAATCAAACGATTGTTTGGTACAAGCTTTAGCTTCCGCAAATATGAGCCCATCCAAAAACGGGTCATTGCTTGACTTTTCGGGTTGTTGGGTGGGCCCACAGCGTTTTGGAAGTGGAGAGAGACATATTTGCTTCCCAGGAAAAGCTGGAGGTCAGGCACTCCTTTCCCCCCTTTTTCCTTTTTCTTTTTCATTGTATCTCTTTTTATCCTTTCCCACTTTGAGCCCCAGACAAAGCGAAAGATGGCTCGGTCCATTTGTAACAGCACGTTTCTTTTAGGCATAAAAATTAAACTGATTGACAAAAGCATTGGGAGGATGATCGCTTTGATGATTAGGACCTTCCCCTCTATTGTCAGTTTTCTTAGTGACCAAAAAACAAGTTTTTGCTTAACTTTCCTTGTCACGTCATCCCAGTTGGTCTCGCCTCCTCCATCCGCATTGAATTTTACCCCTAGGATTTTCTGGTCTGTCTTTAACACCGTCAGCGGGAGTCCTGCCTTTTCTGTCTCTTTCCACATTCCATAAAACTTCACTTGCGATTTTTCTCTATTTAGCCTTGAGCCAGACGCCCTCCCAAACAGGTCAGTCAAGTCAAGGGCTCTTTCAACAGATGCGCGGTCAGTACACAAAATATTAAAATCATCCATGTACAAAACACACTTGGTAATTTGTCCCCCACTTCCTGGGATATTGATGCCTTCGACAAATCTATCTTTTCTTAACATTTGTGCCAAAGGTTCAATGCAAAGAACATAGAGAAGGGGAGACATAGGGCAACCTTGACGTACACCGCAGTTGATCTCGATTGCTTCCGATAAATTCCCGTTAATCATGAATTTGCTGTAGATGTCTCGGTATAGCAGTCCTACCCAATTGATGTATTTTTGGGGGAAACCACATTTTTGCAATACCCTGAAGAGGTATTGGTGCGAGACTCGATCAAAGGCTTTTTCAAAGTCTAGGTTTAGGACCGCTAGTCGCATGTTTCTGTCTCTTGCATAACAAATGGTGTCACGGATCAGCATGAGACTGTCGCTGATCTTCCTTCCCACAATGGCACAGGTTTGGTCTGGATCAACCAAGTCTCCCAAGACAACAGACATTCGTGTTGCTAGAAGCTTGCTGAAAATTTTACAGTCTACGTTTAAAAGCGTTATGGGTCGCCAGTTTTTTAAGTCAATTTTGTCTCCTTTTTTGTGCAATAGAGTAACTATCCCGATGACGCAGCTTACAAGCTAAACGCATTCGAGCAGTCCGATAAGGAAGGAAACAGAGCTACTGCACGCAAACTTTACCTTGCGAGCGTGTTGCTAGCGTGTTTTTGATCAAGAGAGCGTGGGACGACGTCTATGTGACAAAGTTTCGTTCCTATATTAAAGGGGTACAACCTTGATGAGGTCAGTTATGTGGAGGAAGATGAGAACGGTTTACCGTGGTTTCTACATGCACGGTATGTTTTTTTTAACAAACCCGTTAACTCAATTGCGAGCGTGTTGTTAATAGCGTTTTGCTACCCTTCACAGGCACAGTTTGGGATTAAAGTTATAATATTATTATTAAAGCTTGATACGACAAAGTCTCTTCCCCGTTTTGAAGATAGACGACTTTGATGACGTCAGTCATAAGGAGTAGAATGAGTACGGTTTATCGTGACCTCTACATGTACGGTATGTGTTCTTTAACAGACACATTTACTGTGTCGCGAGCGTGTTCCTAGTAGCGTTTTGCTACCCTTCACAGCCACGGTTTGGGATGAAAGTTATGATATTATTATTAAAGCTTTGAAAACTCTCTCGGTGTACCGTCTTTCTTTGTAAATATGTGTAACCATGTGTAATATGTATTTGCGACTGTATATTTTTGTAATGTATTTATTTGTATTTATTTTGGACACTTATTCTGATAAGTCTTGCACTGACCAATTAAAAAGAAGGGGCATAACAGACGCGGGGATGACGGGAAGTGGAGACCAGTAAAGGTGAGTGTTTGAGGACACGGCAGACAATAGTGGATATATATTTTTCCCACCCTTACCTTTGGAAATATACACTTTTTTTCCTTGGATCACTTATAACGGGACCCGGACTCTGCAGGTCTGCATCACATGTTAAGTACCGGTATCATTTTCCGTTGTTTTGCCGACTGTGGTTTTTGAGCTGTGTACTTTATGATTGTGCACTGTCTATGCAGTTACTCCTTGCAGAATACAGTATGGTCTGGCCTTTGCCATGACCTTTGATTTTTGCAATCCGGAGATGGAATAAGAGCTTGCTCTGTCCACTCCACGCATCGGCCCGGTATTGCAGTACCTCCGGGAACGGTGCATTCGCAATGATCGCAACAAGGCTATAGGGCTAGGACCTTAGCTTAGCCTTTTGGCTGAGAGAAAGTGTCCCGGCTCCTAGGCTTCGTAGCGTATAATGAACTGACCGATAACGGATAATGGATAATGAATAACGAAGATAGATCAATAACCCTTAAAAACCCCTCAGTTAAAATCGCGGGACTCAAAATAGAGATTGGTTTAATATTGTGATTGTACATGTTATAATGTGGGCGCATGCGGCTTATATACAGGTGCGGCTTGTGTAAGTACAAAAGCGGTTATCCTCTTAAAATGTGGGGGGTGCGGCTCATAATCAGGTGCGCTCTATAGTCCAGAATTTACGGTATTTACACTTACCAACTTGAATACGCCTTTTCAATATGAAAACTGACCATATCTTAAACCACCATGCAATTGTGAAAATATCCAAAAACTGCAGTTGTGTTAGGAAGAATGTAAACGTTGTCCTTTGGCAGTGTGAGTAAAGTCCAGCTCTGGTCTTATAGTGCAGAAGAAGCCGGCGATGACTTTCTCAACTCGATTTTCAGAACCTGACTCTCACGGGATTCGTTTCCCGTCTTGTCCACCTTCTTAGACACAGGGATGTGAGTCATCGACGCCCAACTCGTCTGCAGCAGAATACATAATTATCAAGTTAGTATTTTCTAATAAATTCACAATAGTCTAGTAATCCTAGAACACTGCAGGAGAGAGAGAGATAGAGCTGTCAGTTGAATAAATAGGTAAGTCGTTCAGATTGGTAGATTGGTAGGTCTGTTGTTAGGATAGGTCGGTAGGTCTGTCGGGTAGATAAACAGGTAGGTAGGTTGTCGTTCGGATAAGTAGGGGGGTAAGGCCGTAGGCAGTTTGGTCGGATAGGTAAATAGGGTGGTCAGGTAGGTAGAGAGGTAGGTAGGTCTGTCGGTCTGATATGTCGGTAGGTTGGTAGGTCTATTGGGTAGATAAGCAGGTAGGTAGGTAGGTTGGTCATTCAGGATAGGAAGGGAGGTAGGCAGATAGGTAGGTAGGTAGGTCGGTCAGTCAGTCGGTGGTAAGGTACCGTAGTAAAGTAGGTAAGTTGCAGGTTTGGGTAAGATTACTTTAACCTGATTACTTTTAATTACTTTTGGATTACTCCAATACCAAATATGCTAATAAAAGACAAAATAAACTAAATATAAATAAAATTATGACTCACAACACGTGGTAAGCTTTCTCTCCTGGCTTTGATCTCCGGCAAAACGAACATAAAACGCGCCAGAAACAAAATGAAAATAAATGCAAACAGCTTGCCAACATCATTTTTGCCATTCCATGTATTCCGTTACTTCCCAAGCCTGCACAAAATTTAGTCATTTTATTCATATTTAGGTTTTTTTGTCTTTTATTAGCATATTTGGTATTGGAGTAATCCAAAAGTAATTGAAAGTAATCAAGTTAAAGTAACCCTACCCAACCCTGGTAAGTTGGTAGGTATGTGGTGAGGTAGGAGGGTAGGTAGTGAGATAAGGAAGTAGGTAGGTAGGTAGGTTAACTTCCATTTTCCTTTCATCCAGGCCATCTTACTGTGTTTAGGGCTCAAAAGGAGCTCGATTTAGCTCTGTGTATCTATCAACAGTTTGAAAAGAGGTTTTAATATATAAACCTTGTACTTAGAGAAGGGGGACAACTGTTTTTTTTTTGTCCAAATATTTAGATGTTTCCTTTTGTTTATTGTGGTAATGGTGTTTTTATGTGCTGGGCCTAAGTAAAAAGCAACAAAGAAAAACAAATCTAATCAGAATACAATTTTTAGTGGGGGTCTAGACTACAAATAGTATTAGGAAATCCTTTGGGTTAACTCTCACCTTGGATGTAGATGACTTGCACGTAACAGCACTGACAGGCTTGATGGTTAAGCTGCTGCTCATTTTGCCAGATTCAGCCTTCTTAGATGCCAATGGCGGCTGGACGGTTTCATTGTCCTGCTTGTCAGGGTTCCTTAGACGGATGTGAATCTTCTTGTCCTCTGTTGTGACCACGTTGCTGCTGAAAATTGGGGCAGATGAGGGTCGCTTATCGCCACCTACTGTGAAAACGGAACGACGCAAGGGTCCTAGGAAAGAGTCCAGTGGTTGTTCAGATAAATCTCGCGCTCGAGTCGCCGGACTGGTGCTGACTGTAACAATGGACAATGGCGCCCGGCGACTGTCGTCCTTGTTGGGACTTGTGGTTTTCGAAATGGTCGTTATCGTAACGGGGGATCGCACTGGATCCGTCACATTGCACGTTCGGCTTTGTGCCGAGACGGTGGTCGCTTTCGGAACGATGGTGATGCGAGGTTGGCGAAAGCCGAGAGTTGGGATGACTGTTGTGGTGGAAAAGAAGTCCCGGGCTCGTGGTCCAGCTATCTCCACGGTTGCGGTGCTATCAGTATGATCAGGTGTCACCCGGATGTGTAGCGGTTGGCCTGGTTTCTGGGAGAAAGACAGGGGGGAGTGAAGTTGCCCTCTCTCGGGACTCTTCCTTATGCTTTTCATCCCAAATTCTGCCATTGCAGGTGGGTAGCGTTGTAAAACGGTGTTTTTTTTTAGACCACGTTGCCTTAGGTTGCTCATAAGGTGCTTCTCCTCCAGGACAGACTCACGAATGAAATCATCAGCAGAACATTCAGCCGGGGCATCAGTCTGCACGGCCGTGGATGTGACGCTAGACGTTCTGACGCCAGATCGCAAGGTGCGGCTGTACCGCCTACTGGCTTCTAGTTCTTGGCTGAGGTTGGTCACCTCTTGGCTGACACTCCTCCTTCTTTCCTCCTCCTCCAAAAACCTCTGTTGGAGGACAGAGTAATCGGCCTGTAACTGAGATAATTGATCCTCTTTGGTCATCAACTGATGGATTTTTTCCTTCAAAGCCTGAACATGCAATTCCAGATCTCTGGTTTTGGCATCTTCTGTTTTGGCCAGCTGACTTGTCTTTTTAGTCATTTCGTCTACGATCTTGGAGAGGGAATTGGCTCTATCTTGTTCTGTCCGGAATTTTTTCTCCAGTAGTTCATACTGGTCCTCGGTCTTCATCAAATCCCCTTCCACAATTTCCAGTCGTGCAAGTCGGCTCCTGAGGTTTTCTGATTCCAGTGTGAGCTCCTTAATTTGATCTTCTTGGTTGGTCTTTGTCTTTTGCATCTCGTCCATTATGGATTTCATCTCGCATTTATCAGTTTTGTGCTGGCAACATTGCTCCTGCTCCCTTCTAAGTTTACCTTTCAAGTCATTAATTTCCTCACTGACTCTCGTCATTTTGGCCTCTGCCTCAGATTTTAATTTGAGGAGTTTTTTGCTCTCTTCGATCAGTTTCTCAGTGACTTCATTTACCTTGCATTCCTCAGATTTAAACTTTTGATTCAACTCTTCTCTTTTCTCCTCCTCCTGTTTCAGTCGCTCTGACATGTTCTTCCTTTCATCCACCAGGATGACAGTAAATGACTTGAGCTTCTTGATATCATCTTTAAGGATCAACTCTGACCCCTCTATCTTTGCCTCCAGTGACTCCAGTTCTTTGAGTTGTCTTTTGAGCTTTTCTAACTCATCTTCTAGGTCACTCGCAAGTTCTTTTTCTTTCTCCAGTTTGGCATGGAGCTGCACACATTCCGCCTGGCTTTTACCGAAAGCGCCTTCAAGTTTTTCCAAGTCCAACATTCTCTTCTGCAGCTTGTCCACCTCCAACTTCAGTTCCTTGCTGATGTTCCCTTCGTCCTGCAACTTCTTTCCGAGCTCTCTGCACCTAATCTCGGTCTTGGTGATCTCCTCGTCCTTTCCTTCCATCTCCAAAACTTTCTTTCGGAGGGTCTCCAGTTCAGCCATGAGTGAGGAGTTTCCGCATTCACCTTTACTGATCTTAACCCTTAGATCCTGCAGGTCCTCGTCTGATTGCTGTAACCGATTGTTGCTCTCCTGTAGTTCTTCCATTTTATTGGCTAGTCCAGCAAGCTTCAGTCTCAGCTGTCGGTTTTGGGACTCTTGATCAGACAGTTTACCCATAATTTCCTCTTGTTCAAGTTTGGAAGTTGCCACGTTATGTTCAAGGTCTGCCTCCAGTTTGAGAACTTTTTGGCTGTCCTGCTTTGCAACATCTGTGATGTCTGCTAACCGTCGCTCTTTGTCCTGCAACTTGTTAGTAAGCACTCGGACTTTCTGGTTCTGCAGGTCCAGTTGCTCCAAGTGCATCTGCCGCTCATCCACCAACATAAGGGCAAAGGACTTGAGCTTGACCAATTGGTCTCCGAGCTTCTCCATTCGCCTGTTGTAATCTTTTTCTTTCCGGGCCTGGTAAGCTTCTTCTTGCTTCAACAGCTTTTTGAGTCTGAAAACAAGCACACTATGTCTTACTATCTCATCCAGTAGTTTTCAACATTTCTTTAGCAATGCTTCCTTATGAAATGTTTTTTTTTTCAGCCAAATACTACTAGCAAAATACTACTAACTTTGTTTGGTTAGTGATGATAAAAAGGAGCTTCTCAAATATATTTGATCTTTTTTTTTTAAAACCTTTCAGCTAAATTTGTACTGCATAGTGGTCTCTCTTTAAAGGTGGTTTCCGTAACTTCAAAATACACCAGGCTGCACTTGCCCAAGACACACCACAAGAAATGGTGCCCCTACAACCCCTGTCGTGGGTTCAAATCCAGCTCCAGACTTCCTGTGCGGAGTTTGTATGTTCTCCCTGCGCTTGCGTGGGTTTCCTCCGGGCACTCCGGTTTCCTCCCACGTTCCAAAAACATGCATTTCAGGTGAATTGGCCGGGCCAAATTGTCCATAGGTGTGAATGAGCGAATGAGTTGTCTGTCCCTGTGTGCCCTGCGATTGGCTGGCAACCAGTTCAGGGTGTCCCCTGCCCACTGCCCGGAGATGGCTGGGATGGGCTCCAGCCCCCCCGCGACCCTAATGAGGATAAGCGGTACAGCTAGTGAGATGAGATATATATATATACAGTATATATATATATATATATATATATATATATATATATATATATATATATATTTGGATTGTTTATTTATACCACCATTTCAGGATTTTAGTCTCAATTTGGACTCACTCTTACTCTTTGGGTTTTCCATTCACAAAAAAGGAGAATGCCACCATGAAATGATTCCGCGTGCCAACACGGGTGATGTTCTCATGGTCTACAACCATTGTAGTTTTCAAATTATTTCAAATGTGACGTACCCTCTGGAGTGCCCTCAAGTACCCTAAGTATACCCGTTTGAGACGTACTTACCGCTCTCTATCTTGCTCCAGCAGATTGGTGAAGTCATCGCTTTTATTGATAAAATCGGCGTGTTTGCTCTTCTCGCTGTCTAGTTCCATAACGGTGCGACGGTGACATTTCTCAGCCAGCAGAAGCTGCTCCAGCATGCGGCGGTACGTCTCCCTTTGCTTGTCCTCCAGACGATCCAACTGAACATTAAACGTTTTTGTGAAAATCAACACAACTTTTTTTGAATATGCGTGCAAACATGTTAATAATGATTTACCAATAATGGTTGTAAGTAAGGACGGGCGAATACCGATTTTGGGTATCGTTGCTTAATCCAGCCTTCTTCAGGGTTATGTCAGCCATGTCAAACATTTGGCCCATTTTATAATTTCTTCCGGCCCGTTTAAACTTCTGAGTATGGGATGGAATCCCATTTGAAAAGACAGAGCTATGCCCTTGCACAATAGTATTGCCCTTTACACATTGGTTAACTGCTGTTAAAAGTGTCGATAAAAAATGTTCAAACCTCATATTGTTAGAACATGATATAAGGAAATTGTGAATGTTAAAAGTGTGGATAATAACTCTAAAATTACTTAATTGATGTTGAAAATGTCAGAAAAAAAATGTTAAACCGTCATTTTGTCAGAAATAACAAAATTGTGAACATACCTCACATTGTTTGTTTGCTGTTATTAGTGTCAATGAATTTGTTCAAACCCCAAAAAAAATTTAAAAAGCAAATCTCTAGGTAATTTCTATCAAAAGTTATAATTAAAAAAAAAAAAAGGAAACCTTTCTATGTCTGCTAGAGGGCAATGTAGAGTTTGGTTAGCGTAGTGAGTTGGTTCAGGTGTAAAACTGCATTCACTTGACTGATAAAATAAACCAGTTAACACAATCAATGCCAAATGTGCAAATCTTTTTTTATCCATTGTTTTTTGATCAAATTGTGTTTAGAAAATATCCCTTGATATCCATGATTATAATGTGAGGAGTAGCTTACTAATTTAGGCTAAATGATGATGATTTTTATTTTTTCCCCCCCACTTTTCACCAAAATCAAGGTCACAAAGAATCCAAAATCAAGCAATTGACAAACCAAAAGAAAAATAAGGGCTGACTGGAAAAAAGTCGAAGCTTGTTTTTTGGATAAAGTATAATACTGTACTGTACCCTGCGATTGGCTGGCAACCAGTTCAGGGTGTCCCCTGCCCACTGCCCGAAGATGGCTGGGATGGGCTCCAGCCCCCCCGCGACCCTAATGAGGATAAGCGGTACGGCTAATGAGATGAGATGAGATAATACTGTACTGGAAAAAAAAGCTAAAAATTCAGAGTTAACATTCTTTTAGATCCGGCGTGCCTCAGAACAAAAAGTCCGGCTATAGAACAAAACTGAGCTCGACATTCCTTTTTTAAGAACTCGCAATGATAGCCCGTAACAGTATATTTTGCCGTATAGAGACAGTGTGTATTATTTAGTACCAACTAATGCTAAATCAAATTTAGATTAGCTGGTTCCCTTCTTAGCTCTTTTATTAGGTTATTGTGTTTTCTATGTCTGGAGGTGAATTATTTTGTTGAAGTTCCTGTTCTATTATCTTATGTTTACAATACACCTACCCTTTTGTTACACTGTTACCTTGTGTTAACTCAGTTCTTTGCTCCAGCGCACTCAGGTTATTATTTTTTCAGGTTTAAGATATTTATGTTACTCTTTAAACTATTTATGGGAAAACCTAGATCTTTCAGGCTGCAACATATAGGTATGGAGTGTCGAAATAGGTTTTAGAAAAAAAATTGCTCTCAAGCGTCCCTGTTCTTTAAATCTGGTGACGCGTCAGAAGGAGATTCCAATGTGTTCACCTCGGCCATGGGCTTCTCATACACATTGTCCGCCTGCCGACTGTGGTGAGCGTCCACAAAATCGTCTCTTTGCAGGGCCAGCAACACTTTGGCGGGAACTGACCATCCGTACTGCGACTCCGACTTTTCAGGTCCACTTTTCTCACACCGCAGCAGGTTGATGATGTCTTCTCGGGCCTGAACAGGGTGGATACAAGCATTGTTTCGAACCATTCTTGTCAAGATTGCAGAGGTTCCATCGGACTAGTCTCACCTGGACTTCACCCTCCATGATCCCCAGAAGCTGGAGCAAATCCTTCTTGGACAAGTCGATTTTTGGATTTCTGTTTTCTGATGTGCTGACATTTTCCTCTCCCTGGACTTTAGATCTCTTCTTCTTTAAAGAGTCTGTTTTTGTTTCTTCTTTTTGTTTTTCAGACCCTTTGGATGTGGACTTTTTGGGTCCATCGTCTGGGCTCTCCATGGAACATTTCCTTGATCGCATGCTGACGTGCTGGAATGAAAAGTATTATCAGCTTTGTATCTGCATAAATAGCAGATTGCTGTAATTCTTTGTTTACAAACGGGCTTAAAATAATTACTGATTACTAAAATGTGGAGAGGCAGAAGATCTAAATAGTAATGCATTTGTACAAATGACATACCTGTCAAACTCAAAAAATTGCTCTCCAATAAATGATTCCAATTCCCCTTATTAAGCAATGATAAACCTTACAAACACAACACGGGAAACTATTTACTCACAGCACTACAGATTATGTCGAATAAAATCAAAGATAATTTGTGTAAACGAGTTTTTTTATCTACCAAATAAACAACACAACCAATTATTTCAGCATATTTCTTGTTTCAAAACAACTAAAATATTATATTAAGTATTCTTTAATCAGTTTCTTTAAATTTTTAATTTTTCAAACAAATGTTGATTTCTGTTTTTAACTGATAAAAATCATTATTATGCAGAATGATTGTAGAAACCGAAATTTTAATTACCGTATTTTCGGGACAATAAGGCGCACCTAAAACCACAAATTTGCAAGAAATAAAAAAGAAAAAAAGCCTTGTAATCAAGTGCACCTTATAGACCAAAAACACGATGAATACAATTTGGAAAAGCATAATTACAATAAAATACTACTATATATGGTAACCATTTATGAATGAATCAATTTATTTTAATGAGGAAAACTGATTTGATAATGGTCGTGTATGTTCTATGAAACATCTTTTTATTGTCTCACATTCTTTTCGAATACAATCTTAGCTTTTACAGAAGTTGTAATTTCATGTGTGCCTTATATATGAAATTTCACTAAAGACTATTTTCTAAGGCAATGTTTCTCAACTGGTGGGTCAGGACCCAAAAGTGGGTCGTGGACCTGTTTTCAGTGTGACGTGGGCCTTCACCCTGGCAAGAAGAAGAAAAATCGGAGGGTCAGTAAAACTCCTTAACAGTAGATGGCGATAATGCCTTGCTCGATCTCTTCTTCTTGTTCAGTAAATCGGCGCCATCCCTCTTGTGTTTGAGAGGGACCACATCTAATTATCAATGATTTTGTTTGTTTTCTTTCCTTTTTCTGCCTACAATAGTGGGTCCTATGAAAGTTAGTGATAAGTGGAAGGAAAGATGGAAAACAGTGACAACAACAATCAAGTCGAAGAAGGAAATGATTGCGAAATACAAAAATAGTGCATGAGTGTGTGCCATTGAAGGACTGATGGAAGGTACAGTAAATGGTTGAAAAATTTTATATTTGTAGCTTTTTACCAGTATATGGCTCTTTATTGTCTACACAATTAAGTATTAAATGTTTCGGTACATTCTTTTTTTAACATTTTGGATACAAAGTTCTTTTAGTATGTGGCTATTTTAAAGCAGTTTAAGGTGTTTGCTTATATGCGATGTAGGCTCATATGAGAGTATTTTTTTGAAGTAATTTTGGTCATTTTCCTTTTTGAAAAAGGCTGAATATATATTCTACTAACTCTGCTTTAAACTACACAGTTCTTTCATTGATAAGTTTGAGAAGTGGAATTTTTGTTTTGATTTGAGACGCAGCTTGTCATCTAGGGTGAAATGTTGGGTCCTCTAGTCACTGTTTTAAGGTGTACGTTATTATCTAGTGCGCCCTAAAGTCCGGAAAATATGGTCATCTTTATTTTTTTATACTGATGGCATTGTGAGTGGTCTTGCTGGTCTTGTACTGATGTTGCGGATGAAAGCAGCTGGTGACTCAGACTCCGAGAATCCTGCCAGTTGAGCGTCAGCAACCATGTTAGTTATAAATAACTCGCCAGGGGCACTTCTCGAGAGGATCTATTCCTATTTTTATTTGTCCGTCTGTTCCACGGCACCAAACAACTTTAGTGTTTCTATGACGACATGCTTTGCTAAGTGATCCCATAGATCTCACTTTATTTTACAGGGTTAAACTTTATACTTAAGCGCTCCTTTGAGTCATTCTAAGCTTCATCCTCAAATTATGTCCCTCCCTCAACAGGATTTCTTGGTAAACTTTGGTCATGTTGCTGACATCGCTTCCATCCTCTACTTTTTCTGTCAGTTCATTTCTCAAAACACAAAAAGTCCTTCATCTTACCTATGTGTTGGTCTCCTGATCTTTTGGGTCACATATTCCAAAAAGCTGTGCTGGTGGTGAAAGCATGTCCAAGCAGCTCCTGAAGCTTCAAAAGGCACATAGAGTTTACAAACATTTAACCACGCCCACTGTAACCCTAACCAAACCCCTGGCCATCATCTTTTTTTTTTTGGGCAAATCTGTCAACCAATTGCTAAGTAGAGAGTCTGTGATTGAGACATCCCTACAGGCGGGCAGAGAGTGCAATTTACCAAATACACATTTCTTTATTCCATTTATTGTAGCTTTAATATTGGACACCTCCAAAGGAGATACTATAAGATGCCAGTTTGTTGTTTTTACTATTATGCACTGCTTACATAATTGTCACCATTGGCCCATTATTTTGTTGTTCTTTGATTTGTACACCTTTTAGGGCGGATCTGCTTTTGTAACCTTAGAGATTTGATAAAAAGAAAAGACTCAGGGGAGAATGTTTAGAAGGGGTTGGATTTCCTTATTGTTCTCCTTGCAGGTTTAATATCCACTGACGTCATTTTTCCTTAATTTGAGTCTTCTTTCAATGTAACAGAACCCAAATGGCTTTTTATCTAAGTATGGAATTTTACAACAATGTCCACTTTTTACTTTTTTTATATATTTGAAAATAAGTGGAAAGATTTACAGTGTATAAAACAAGCGTTTAGTTCAGGTATTGCCTTCAGGCCTCTGAGAAATAGTTGGTGGGCTTAAACCACTAGCATTTGAAAAGTGCAATAAATTAATATATTTATTCAGATTCAGATTCAGATTCAGATCTACTTTATTGTCATTCTAGTACACGTGTATACAGAACGAAATGTCGATGCATCTGACCCCCACAGTTTCCTTGAATGTACAGATATAAATAATGTTGTATTGTATTTTGGCTACGTATAGTATTTTACCATAGTGCCGATAGTGCAAGAAGAGTAGCTAACCAGATGCGCAAAATGGGCAGTCAGGTTAACAAGTCAGGTACACAGTAACATTAACACTGTAACAATAACGCTGTAATTACAATAGTGCAGGGAGCAATGTGCAAGGAGTGGCAAGCTATAAAAAAAAACTGCCAGTAGTGCAAAAAGTCAGATTAGCAGCCGTTTAGATTTAAGTTAACTATATGTTAGATTGACCATTTAACAGTCTAATGGCCAGGGGGACTAGACTATTGCGGAGCCTGGTGGTCCTGCACCGCACACTGCAGTACCTCTTCCCAGAGGCTAGCAGAGTGAACAGTCCATGATGGGGGTGAGAGGGGTCCCCGGTAATGTTTTTAGCATGGGATAGGCAGTGCTTCTGGCCAATGTCCTGAATGGAGGGAAGTGTAGTCCCGATTATTTTCTCTGCTGTCCTCGTTACCCTCCTCACACTACCCCAGTCGGTAGCGGTAGCGCTGCAGCCGCCACACCACACAGAGATACAGCTGGTCAGGATACTCTCTATGGTGCCCCTGTAGAATTAAGAAAGAATTAAAGCTCTTGTTGGTATTTAATATTCTATTATCTTCAGTATTTATCGGATTGTTGTTTTTTCAAGGTAACAATACTATACACTGTACAATACTGTATGTTGGCAATTGCCAGGCAACAATATGACACGTGAATATTCTAAAGCTATTCCCGAAAATTATCAGTATGACGTCATTAAAAATGAGAGTTTTGCCAGCAAAATGTCTTCAATAGAAATATAAATTTCAAAATATGACTTCGGTTATGCAGCACGGAGGCGCAGTGGTTAGCGCGTGTGCGGCACAGTTCTAAGGTCGTGAGATCAAACCTCCTGTGTGGAGTTTGCATGTTCTCCCCGTGCTTGCGTGGATTTCCTCCGGGCACTCCGGTTTCCTCCCACATTCCAAAAACATGCATGTCAGGTTAATTGGCCGGTCCAAATTGTCCCTAGGTGTGAATGAGCGAGCGAATTGTCTCTCCCTGTGTGCCCTGCGACTGGCTGGCAACCAGTTCAGGGTGTCCTCTGCCCACTGCCCGAAGATGGCTGCGATAGGCTCCAGCACCCCCGCAACCCTACTGAGGATAGGCGGTGCAGATAATGGATGGATGGACTTCGGTTATTTACATTTTTTATAAATTAGATTGACAGATACAAATCTTTTCAATCAATATTATGACCATCGATTGGTTAGGCTTCCAGTCAGGTCCCATATCAATTCCGAGTCACACTTATGACAATGATGCTTATTAGGGGTTAGCAAGTACTGAAATCAGGTACTCGATGGTAGCAGCTACCTGTACAGACTGCCTCCTAGCGGCATATAACAATCAGGAATCTGAAGTTGTATGAAAAATGAATTATATAAAATAAAATGCTATTGAATCACATCGGTTCTCAAAATAGCTCACCAGTGATGTGTTAAGACGATTTCTTGGGAAATTGGATTTCTAACTACTGTACTGTAATATGAGATATCGTTGACATGATCAGTGTCTTCCTATCCATGATCAATTCTTCCAAAATTATTTTTGAATTAGCTTATCATTTATATACAGAATATGAATCACTGTTATACAAGGTAAATGCTTTGGTGGTTGACTGAGCCTACTTTAACCGTACTTCTAATAATTAATCCCTGAGATGTGGTATCAAACATCCCTAGTGATTACTTGCTGTTGCTAACATCTTACCAGCTCCCATCATACTGGCATCAGCAATGAGAAAGGTCAAATATTTTGGAAGTTGTAACATAGGGATGTCAAGGTCAAATGGATTAAAGACCCAAATAGAAAATTAAACTACTAGCCAAGGGCTACTGATTGAATGTTGAAAAAAAAAATATTTAATGTAGTTAACAAATATGAATATACTGGTAAAAAATAAAAATAAATAACATTTAAACGATTCACTGTACCTTCCAGTGGCGCTTTAATGGCAGACACTCGTAAACTATTTCGGATTTCGACTTGATAGTTGTTCCATTTTTCCTTCCCCATATGACAAACTTTCTTGGGACCCATTAATATGGGCTGAAAAAGGAAATAAAACCAACAAAATCACAACAAAATGAGATGTAGTCCATCCGAAACATGCTGATCGACAAACCACGTAGAAAACATCAAGAAGGGCATTATCACCATTGACAATGACCCTCCATTTTTTCTTCTTCTTAGCATTATTTTGCCAAAGAAAAGGCCTACGACCCACTGAAAATGGCTCTACTACCTACTTTTGGGTCCTGTCCCACCACTTGACAAACACTTGTCAAGTGAACAGGCTTGGGGAGAAATGGAATGCATGTAGCGGCGCTATGTAACAGGATACCCCAAAAATATAATTGTATTCCGTTACAGTTACATGAAGAAAGACGTAAACAAATTCTGGTATATTTTGTAAAAAAGAGTATTATTTTGCAGGATTACAATTGTATTTAAAAGTATTTTTACAGGGGAAAATATTAAAGTCTGGTGTGCGTTGGTTTTAACTCTTTTATTTCTTTTCATCGTTCGCATTGAGCTTTGTTTACATTCTCCATGTTTGTTTGCATGTTTTGTTTTGCCAAGGTGCCAGACTACTAAACATGTCTTTATGAGCAAAAACATCACGTAACTAACCGAAAAGTGCCATCTAATTAAAATGCAACCAACTACACATGGACAAAAAAGTATGAATGCATTAAAAAAAACATGAAATTAAAACTATCTTGGGTTCTTGATGTGCTCTTAATGTGAATTAAAACAAAATCATATCTTATCTGCCATGTCTTATTTTTGCTATACAAAGTGGTTAAAATAATGGCATTTTTTAGTTTGACTATAGGCAATTACCTGATCTTGGTTTCCTCTATTTTTTTCAATGTTACATTGCTCATTTATCTTAAACATAATTTAGCAATTTTATTAGTATTCAATTTATTTTGTCTTTTATTGGCGTATTTGACATTGGAGTAAACCAAAAGTAGTCAAAAGTAATAAAGCTACATTACTTCAATATTATGGTATTCGGATTACGTTACTGGTTGATTTTTTTCAACAGGTGATTAGTAACTGTATCAGATTACATTTTTAAAGTAATCCTTCCAACCCTGCAAGTGAACCTAATAGAATCAAGAACATCTCAGGTTCTTGAGGGCCTTGACTTTGAAATAGGAGTCTAACAGGAAGTAAGATATATTGCTCATCAAAATTTTCAATCAACAACCCCACTAATAAAACTGAATTCGGTTGAATTAGGACAAACCCTTTTAATTTTTTTTTCGTTTCTCGAAGTGAAAAATATAACCGAAACCATTCAACCCCAAACCCCAAATACCAAAATACTTTTGTTTTGAAACGCAAGTGTTTGTGTTCCGGCGGTGAACGAATTTGTACCGCTAACTTGCTCAGGGCATCCTTAGCTTGAGCCCCGAAGAGGGGAAAAAAAGGCTAACACAAACCAAGAAATGAGCAAGTAAAACGTGGATTAAACATGGCCCACAACGCAGGCCAATTCTTCCAAGGTAAGCTCATAGTAGGCCGGACTCGGTTGCTGTTTTCTCGCTGGGCAACACTTATTTCGCGTGCCGGTGTCACCTCGCCAATCCCAACAAAATAGCAGTAGCGGCTAAATGGCCAATGCTAGCACTGCTTATCTACAAAGTGTAAACATTAAAAGCTCACCAAGGCTTATCGGCGTCTTCGGGCTGGGGAGTCGGGCACGGAATATGATTCGGTTCTGGTTCTGTTCAGTGTACACAAGTAAGCAATGTAAACTAGCTGCAAGTGTAAGGTAGCTAGGTAACTGGAGAGTGGACATGGGGAGGCCTTCATTTGGTCGTCTTCTGAAAATATTTTACATTGTAAAGCCTCGTTGCAATCACAAGAAACTAATCAGCACACTTTCCGACCTGATTCTACTAATATTCATTATAAAGTGTCCAATAGGATCTATTTTTAGTGTACAACAAAATACTAGTCAATTTTCCCCTTGTCACACATATTACACACATGGTGTGTATGTAGTGTATATTTGTATAGAACAGGGGTGTCAAACTCATTTTAACTCGGGGGCCACACGATAGATTAAACATTCTGTCGGGGGCCGGACTAGTAGATTAAAGAGAAAGAAAAATAAATAAAAGAAAGAGGGAGGGAAAAGGAGAGAGGGCGGGACAAAGAAAGAAGGAGAGAGAGGGAGAGAGCGTGAGAAACAAGAGATAAAAAGTCATGAGAAAGGGGGAAAAGAAAGGAGGAGGAAGAAAGAAATCCAAAGAGAAATAGAAAGACAGGAGAGAAAAGAAAGTGCAAAGGGTATGAAGAGAAAAGGAAGTTGGAGCAAAAGAGGTTAAAAGACACAGAGAGAGAAAGAGACAAAGAGCAACATGGGAAGAGAAAAAGAGAGACTCAGAGAGTGAAATAGACAGATACAGAGTGGGAGAAAAGGAGTAGTAGAGAGAGAGAGAGAAGGAGAAATATAAATAAATACTACCGGACTTACTGTGTGGAGTTTGTATGTTCTCCCCGTGCTTGCGTGGGTTTCCTCCGGGCACTCTGGTTTCCTCCCACATTCCAAAGACATGCATTTCAGGTGTTGTCCCTAGTGTGAATTAGCGAGCGAGTTGTCTGTCCCTGTGTGCCCTGCGATTGGCTGGCAACCAGTTCAGGGTGTCCCCTGCCCACTGCCCGATGATTGCTGGGATGGGCTCCAGCACCCCCGCGACCTTACTGAGGATAAGCGGTGCAGCTAATGAGATGAGACAAGTACAATGTCTTTGTGAGAGGCACCTGGCTTTGGCAACATCAAGTTGACATATTTCAACCTGCAGCTTTTTTTTTTCTTGCGCTTCTCTGAGTGTTGTCTCGCGGGCCAGATTCAATTCCTTAGCGGATCTGATCTGGCCCGCGGGCCGCCTGTTTGACACCTGTGGTATAGAACATGATATTCATTATCAGGAGAGAAATATTACATCACTAAACGTTCATAAATGATTAAAACCTCTTGTTGTCGAAAATACACTTAGTATACATCTCATCTCATCTCATTAGCCGTACCGCTTATCATCATTAGGGTCGCGGGGGGCTGGAGCCTATCCCGGCCATCTCCTGGCAGTGGGCAGGGGACACCCTGAACTGGTTGCCATCCAATCGCAGGGCACACGGGGACAGACAACTCGCTCACTCATTCACACCTAGGGACAATTCGGACCGGCCAATTCACCTGAAACGCATGTTTTTGGAATGTGGGAGGAAACCGGAGGAAACCCACGCAAGCACGGGGAGAACATACAAACTTCGCACAGGAAGTCTGGAGCTGGATTTGAACCCACGCAGGAGGTTCCCATGACATGAACTGTGCCGCACAAGCGCTAACCACTGCGCCGCCGTGCTGCCTACTTAGTATACAATTTTTCAAATAAATAAAAATAATGGTCATTTTTCGGTCATAACCTAAATCGGGGGTCTCAACCTTTTTCAAGCAGAGAGCTACTTTTTGTTACTAATTGGAGCAAAGGGCACCCAGTTTGTTATGTTTTTCTAAAAGGACAACTTATGTTATTACGATGTTGTTACTAGGTTTTTACCAGGTGAATCATTGGAAGTAGGATTGACTAGACTCGGTCAACCACAAAAAACTTGAAATTTTACTTGAAATTCACAAGGTCCCAGCACTAGTAAGCTACTCTCAGAACAGGTCTGCGAGCACCTCAGCTGTTCTTAGGGGGCACCCTGGTGCATGCTGGCACCATGTTTGAGACCCTTGGTCGAAATTATCCCATGAAGAATTTCCTTTTTGGCACAATGCTTTTTCAATGTTGTACTAGCTTGATTAAGAGCAGGTTTCGGGTTTCCAAATAAACTCTGAACCACTAGCTTTTCGTACTTTGGTAGTTATTATTGTTACGCTTGTCTTCCTTTTTTTGAACATAAAGCTCTCGAAAGATCAGAGGATCGTCCAGATGGTGGTTACAAGCACAAATGGGGTTTCCTGACTCAAGTTAGCCGAGAAGATGAGGACAAGCACTAGTAAGAATACCTTTCCCAGAACTTGTTACCATTTGGAAGGTTAACCTACGGCTGGCTTGCATCTTCAGTTCTGGCGTGATGACCACGCAGGAGACTCACACAGAGGCATCCATGTCCTCTGTAGCAAATGAGGTAAACATTGGTGAAGCGTAACGATTAACATACAGTATCAATTCAGATTCAGATTCAGATCTACTTTATTGTCATTCTAGTACACGTGTATACAGAACGAAATGTCGATACATCTGACCCGCACAGTTCCTTGAATGTACAGATATAAGTAAAAGTATTGTATTATGGCTACGTATAGTATTTTACCATAGTGCCGATAGTGCAAGAGGAGTAGCTAACCAGAAGTGCAAAATGGGCATTCAGGTTAACAAGTCAGGTAAACAGTAACATTAACACTGTAACAATAACGCTGTAAGTACAATAGTGCAGAGAGCAAATGTGCAAGGAGTGGCAAGCTGTAAAGAACTGCCAATGTTCCCCATATCATTTTGTGAGAGTAAAGCGGGGGTCAGGAACCTTTTTTGACCCAAGGATCCATAATATAAATAAACATATTTTTTTTTATGGGAGAGAGAGCCACACAATCTATTTTTTACAGATTAAAGCTAATTCTTTGGCACATTTTATCTCACTGTCTTATGTTTGATAAAATAATGATAAAATATTAACAATGACAGACAATCATCCCTCCTGGAGTTACTTAAAAGTGTTGAGGGTCATTTTTTTCATTTTTGTCCTTAACAATGGTTTCAAAAAAAGGTGCAAGCAAAGTTATTTTTTAAATATGTCACTAAATACTGCAAATGAGGATACCAACGTATTTATTTGCAGTGCAGATGGCGCTGGGCGAGGAGGATTAGTGTGGTGCCCTGTGTATATACCACTCACCCAAATGGCTCTTGGTGCTTTGCTAGAGCTTTTGGGTGTTTAAAATTTGTTCTGTGGCTTTTTATCATAAAGGGTTTTAACGATAAACATGTATTGTTTAATGAACTTCCACATAAAGGATTTTTTAGCCATCTACAGCCAAAACGTGGTCTGTGGGTAAAACTCTTTGACTGTAAACTGCAGTTAAAATTGTGTCCTATAGATATAGAACCCTCTGAGCAGTCTGTATTGTTTCGGCTTCGCACATGCGACAATCGGCTCAGCATGTAACATTATATAAATGTTTGCGCAAGTTCTATTTTTATCTCTGAGCCATATGTACTCATGAAACGGGCTATAAATGGTTCATGAGCCGTATGTTCCCGACCCTGGGTCTAAAGGGATCCAGGAAGAAAAGTTTTACATTTTTAATTCAAAGTCATCTATCCGGTGCATTTTTAGAGCAAAATCAAGAAGCTAGATTTATGATAAATGTGTGCCCTTCTAAAGTATTGAATGGTAAAATACACTTATTTTGAAAGGCATTGACACAGCAGCAAACAAGTCACACCCACATAGCATGGTAAACAAGACAGGAGTTGAATGCAAAAAATCTAGTGTCCTATTTTCTCACAGCAAGACAGGCTTGAGAATTGTTATACGGCGTACACGAGTTAATGATCCAAAAACGTATAAAATATGGGGAAAACATAAGTTGACAGGTATGGTATTGTAACGCGCAACTTATTAGTGATGGCTGGCTGCCGGACTTTTGATAAAGAAAAAGGTGTCTGCACATTGTCACCAGCCACTGAAATTTGTCATGTCACGTATCATTGAAAAGCTTCAACTCTTGGGATTCAAGATATGACTTCAAAATATTCTCATCAGAGAAACATCACGATTAGTCTAAAACAAGTTTCCCTTAAAACTATAAAGCTGGCGTAACTCAACAATTACATCCCCTGGCTGTCATCAAATTTTTTAAATGTTCGCAAAAAAATGGCCTCGTTACATCAAGGACAATCAGTGAACTTTTAACTATTTTAAACATAGAACTTCTTTTTATTCTAAGCAACTTTAAAGTCAAGCAACACAGAATTCCAGAAAAACAAACTATACAAAAAAAAATGTATATATGTATATTAACTATTCAGACTTATGAAAAACCATTAAATGAATTTACTTTACTATTTACAATTCAAAGCTTAACCGGTGTAGGCTGAAAAAACACCACTTTTAAAAACATTATAAAAATACAAAAACAAAAATATCATTAGTCTCGACTCTCTCCTGAAGATTGGCATTTAGAAACACCAAGAGCCTAACCTTTAAGGAATTGATTCAGGTTCTTCTATCAGTGATAGATAATGCACTCTGCTTTGGAACAATTAATATAATGAATCATTTTTTAATTTCGTTTTTGTTTGGAGATCACTTGTGCTGTGCCGTTGCTTCTCCCCCTCTACTCAGCGAACGATTTAGCGCAGCAGCAGAGATGAAAGCAAGCAATTAAGAAACCAGATATATTAACCAAAAGCGAGTGAGAGGACAGAGAGGGTGCCATCGAGTGTTTGCAATCTTTTATGAGATAGCTTGGTTATTTTGATTAACTTCACTTTTATATATATTTAAAAATATGATCTTTTTTAACAACACAAGTTTCTGAGATTCCGCCAGGGACTGTCAATAGCATCGGAAACACTGTCATGCCATTAACTCTTGTCTAGATTGTCCTCTTAGTTCAGATGTGGTCACTCTTACCTCAGTTTAATTTATGCCACTTCCTCTAACTGCTTTTGTGTGCACGCAGGCTCCCTCCTTGAAGCACTTTACCTCCGCCGACCCCATCAAGACATATGAAAAGCGCTCAAGCAATGTCGAAAGGCACAAAGAGCTCAGGTACTGCCCTAACATACTCTATGGACATTTTTAAAATGTTGGCTTATTTTGTGTGGCAGCACGGCGGCGCAGTGGTTAGCGTGTGTGCGTCACAGTTCGGAGGTCATGAGATCGAACCTTCCTGTGTGGAGTTTGCATGTTCTCCCCGCACTTGCGTGGGTTTCTTCCGGGCACTCCCTCATTCCCAAAAACATGCATTTTAGGTTAATTGGCAGGTTCAAATTGTTCCTAGGTGCGAATGAGCGAGTGAGTTGTCTGTCTCTGTGTGCCCTGCGACTGACTGGCAACCATTTCAGGGTGTCCCCTGCCCACTGCCTGAAGATAGCTGGGATGATAAGCGGTGCAGCTAATGTATGGATGGATTATTTTGTGGCAAAAAAAATAATATCTCCTGACTTGATTTAAAATCCAGATGTGTTTTTTTTAACTTTTTGGGTAGATTGAATAAGAAATAATTAATTTAAAAGCAGGAAAATCAAGATTTTTACTTTGATTTTTTTTCTGTGCAATTTTATAAGGAAGATGTGTACGATTGCCACAAAGCACACAAAAGAATACAAACTTTTTAATTGTTTTGGGTAGCAGCAAAATGGCGTACAAATATGTCAGTCCGCTCTAGATGAGCCTCATGTTATGAAAAGTAAATGCAAATTTATTGCCTTACTAGTTTTGAAAAATTCACGTTTATTTGGTAGTGTATGTAATTTTGCTTATAGTCTAAATCAGTTTTGTTTTTGTCTTTTTAAGTGATGATTTCATTATAACAAGGCACTAAATAATACACATTGTCTCTTTAAAAAGCTTCATAAAATGAAACAAGTTTGTGAAAATTTTTCCACACATTGTACATTGTAAAACGCTTTGGGAGGTCTTCATTGACTTGAAAAGCGCTATATAAATGCAGACCATTTACCATTTAAAAAAAATAATCTGGTGCTACAAACTGCTGGGGATGAAAGTTACTGTTACTCACCTGAACACTGAAAGAAAGGAAAGGTACTGAACGATGGAATGCTTTTTTTGCAAATATAAAATTTGGAAATTACCTGCGACACATTAGGCAAGGACTCCCGGCACTCTGGTTAAAAAACACCAGCCAAAAAGTCGTACAGAGACCCTTCGCTACTTCGCACTTCATTTATTGCTGGTTCACTCCTTTGCGGATTTTGAATTGAATTGTCTTTATTGTCATTGATATTATTGTAATAGTTCATTGTGGTCAGAGAGAGCTCACAGCAAGTGCTGCACAGGATAGATTGTCTTTGCCAGTATTGGGTGGGTGTGACTGTGATAGGCTGGTGTGAATTGTCAGTCACACAATGCACAGTCCATGTCTCCGATTCAAAACAAACTAGGTAGGTCAGAGGTTGCTAGCTTTTAGCGGCTAGTTACGTAGAAAAAAAATCATCAATTGATTGAGTATATGAGGAAAGTCAGTGGAAAGGAAAGTAAGGGTAATCACCACCGTATGCTCGATAGATTATCTCCGGGAATCCGCTGAGATGGCGTCGGGAGACGAAGCAATTGTGAGGCTGAAGGTCCGAACTACTGCTACGGCTAAGCTAACAACCCTCACAAGCTACTCCTGTGGAGCCTGTATTTTCGCAACGGCAGATCCATTTACCATGAAATAAATGACCTGGACTACAACTAGTGGAAAACCGCTACATTTTGGACTCCTTAATTTTTGGCTCAAATTGAAGACACCGGATGCTAGCGTGCAGCTAGCCAGAAGTTCTCTAAATTGCTTTCTTACTCAAAAAGGAGAAGAACCTCCAACTTTATTTTTACTTTTGTGTAATGACATTAAAACTATCCATTCAACTAAAAGTATGTGTTGTGTGTTGCTATTTGTAGATCTATAGTTGTTATTGCGTAAAGTTGTATACTCTGTCGGTAATGACGTCGTCTAGAGGTAAGTTTAACACTTTGGGGGCTTTTATGAAGGTGCAACGCTACTTTGCTGAGTTTCACTTTTCCTGGGTGGTTCTGGTCCTCATTAACCGTAAAAACCGAGGGATCTCTGTATTTGAAAAAAGGTTTGGTGACAAGCCGTCTTTGTGTCCTTGCAGCTTAGCACCATCTTCAATTACTGCAAGCAACAGCTTCATCATAACCCCACAGCCTTCACAAGTAGTAGTCCTGCAGGGGCGACGTTTCCAGCACGCACAGCTGACTCCTTCGCTAAGGAAGCCTAGCCATAGGTGACCGCCAGCTTGTCCTGTTATTTTTGTGGTCTATTTTATTCGCTAGCTTTCCTAGTTTGTGCTCAAATGTTTATATTGTACCAAGGTGAAGATGATTATGATGTCCCTTGCTTCGTACACAGGACCGAGTCAAGTGCTGGCATGGAGCAGATTGCAGAATTGGACAAAATTGTGCTCACTTGTGTCGACGAGTCAGGTTTGTTTGCATCACATGCCTTTTCCATTCATTGTTTGCATCTTGCTTGCAATTTGGATCTATCTTAACACTTTTTTTTTCAATTCGAAATTGATGTTACTGTGCAGTTTTTGTTGGGGATGTCCGCATCAGGATTCTTGAGCCTTGAGTCAGCAATTTTATCGGGAATCATTATTTGTACCTAGTCCTCAATCAGATTGAAGTTGTGAGGAAGAAAGGAACGTATATAGTACCTCCCTTATTTTTCAATCATGTATTCCCTCTTGTATGGGCAAAAGGAAGGGTGTGTGGCCCAAAAATGCTTTGTAGAATAAGCTAACGCTCAGGGCTTTCTCCAAAAATTATTCATTGTCTGTAATGCACTTCAAAAAACCAAATCACGTCATACTTTCTGGATCCATTACCAATCAAATCAAATATTGCAAGCCTTTTGTTATGTTCGTATTGCTGATTATGGCTAACAGCCTACTAGGATAGATTTGACAATATTCCAATATTTTGAGATGGGATATTTGAGTTTTGGCCATAATCAGCAATTTTAAAACAAAAAAATGCTTGTAATATTTCAGTTCATTTGTAATAAATCCGGAATTTATTACATTTGGGGGGTTGAATCGACTCTATTGTCACCATACTATTACAAAATATTTTCTAACTTCACAATATTAAAAATGGCACATTTGGTAAGAAAGCAATGTTAATTGGTAATGTTTTGTCAATTTGTGTTCAACCTTTTTTTTTTAAATAAAGACATATTTATTGCCAATAAACATTTAAAAGTATCTATCTATCTATCTATCTTAAAAGGTATTTCTTGTGAGATCATAAATATCCTAGAACGAACAAACCATTTTTTATTATTTTTAAGATGTTTGTTTTCCATTTGAAATATTTTTTTAATTAAGTGTAGAAAAATATTTATGACCGTTTGTACGGGTGCTTGTAATCCTTGAAAATGTTTGAATTTTGATGTTGTTTTTGTCAAGGTTCGAAAAGTGATTGAAATCTGGTTGGAGTGCTTGTAAATCCTTAAATGTTGCCATGTTTCCCGACAGTCTGACCACACATTAAACTAAAACGAGTCTGCTTAAAAATGTCCCTGACACGCCGGCTCTGGTGGTTTTACTTTGCCATTGCATTTCTTCTTTCTTCGCTATTAACAGCAGTCCGCATTGGTTTGTATGGCATTGTCACGTGGAGCATCATTGACCCCTTCGGGTCATGCCCAAGAGTTGCATGAAACAGGGAGGCTGACGTTTTATTTAACAATGGCTGGAAAACAAAGTGCAAACAACGGCTAAATTGAGTTATTATTTGTAGATCTATAGTTGTTACTTTGTTAAAGTCAGGAGTGTACAATTATGTTGCATTACATTTTTTGTGTGCCGAACCACAACATCATTCTTCTGTTATTTTTGTTAAAACTTCGACTTCTTACACATGATAATTATTGCATCGTGAATTTTTTCCGTAATATTTTGTTGTGACTTTTGGATTTCATGACATCTCTAGTTCCTATAAGAATATTATTTTTTTATAATTAAAGGATTTTTCTTTTTCTTACATTTTCAAGTGAATGAGTGAATGTATTTTCTTGGTTTCATTTTAGAATTAGATTAGTCTTTTATTTGTGTTCGATAACATCGTAGTGAACATTGTCAAGTCATATTTATTTGTGACACCCTTAATCACAAAGAGTCTCAAAGGGCTGCACAGAACAAGGACTATTGCAAACTATTTTTACAGACTATCAACATACATATTATCAACATAAAGTATAGATAGATAGATAGATAGATACTTTGTTCATCCCCGAAGGGAAATTCACATTTCCAGCAGCATCCCTGAGCTGAGAACAATCGAGAACAATGAGGTCATTCATATGCTATAGAGTAGAGGTTTAAGTTTAAAACAAGATTAGACATGGCATTCCAGGATGAACGTATAAAAGGAAAATAAGATGAAGAGTGTCAGAATAAATAGGCAAAATATTTACATGGTAGCGCATGGAGACTAGTTGTAAGTGCATTTTTACAAAATTGCAATGAAAACGAGTGCAATAACATTTCGCGGCAACAAAACTTTTCTTAACGTAGGCAAGATTCTATATTTTTCACAGTCCTGTGCACTTGTTTAGGGTTGTAATGGCCCTGGGGAAGAAACCAGACATGGGGACTTGAGACTTAGTGACTTGGACTCGAGTCGACTCGAGTCGCTGTTTTTATGACTTGTGACTTGACTTGGACTTGGCAATCTAAGACTCGGGACTTGACTTGTGACTTGACTTGCCCAAGAAAAAAATACTTGGGACTTACTTGGGACTTGAAGGTGAAGACTTGAGACTTACTTGAGACTTGCACATGTGTGACTTGGTCCCATGTCTGGAAGAAACCGTTCAAATGTTTGTCTGCATGCTTTCAGATGAGGAGAATTCGAATGCCAACAGTCGTGACCAGCAGAAGAGCAAAGCGCCTGGGGTAAGTGCCACTTATGCTATGTTCACACGATGCAGGGCCTGATTCCCATTTTATCTGCCTGTCTCCTAAGGCAGTGGTCGGCAATGTTTTTAGTACCATGGATCGGTTTAATGTATGACCTTTTCTAGCCCAATAATAAAATTAGTAAAAATAAAAATGTGGTTTTATGGATACAGAGTTTGTATTGGTCCTTGAGATCCTTAAAAATGCTTGAATTTTGATGTTTTGTTTTCAAAGGCTAAAAAGTGCTTGAATTTTGGGTACGGTGCTCGTGGAATTTTTGTCATTTTCTCAACAAGTCTACTTAAGATAACACGAATACCTTTCTCTGGTGGTTTCGCTTTTCCTTTGCATTTCTTCTTTCTCATGATTGACTGCAGCCTGCATTAGTTTGTACGGCATTCTCTTATGAAGCGTCATTGCCCCCTACGGGTCGTCCCCAAGAAGAGAGGTGCATGCTACACCTAAACGGGGAACTATGAAATGTTTTTTATTGCAAAGATTATGTATCAATTATGCACATTTTATTATTGGCCATGCAAAAAAATAATGTAGTAAATGTAATGGGAAGAACTTCCTGCAACTGAAAATGTAAGCTACATATTACTGTTATTTTTACCCAACACCTATATGGGGAGATATTTGTCTTAAAAACATATATTAGTGATTCACTCCAAATTTAGAAATTACATGTCTTGATAAATTCACACGCATGATAAAAAACGCATATGTCAATCGCAGATGTAGTTGTGGTTCTGCAAGATACACGATTCACCCCAGATTTCTTTTAACGGTGAAATTAGAATATTGGCTTTGATAGTCTTTAAAAATTGCATGAATTTTGCCATGAAAAGTTGTAAAAACCAAGAATACATTTTATAAGGACTATATCCGGACTATATTTGAACAATACAATGACTCATCACTGATTAAACACCACCGTTCAAGGTGGTTATGTATTTTAATTCAAGAGACAAAATCTTTTTTTATACCCTCAGTCTGCACCCATCTACCAGACGGTGTGTGGCAAGTGCAGCAAACCGAGCGAGAACAGCAACGAGTGTGGTCACTGTGGGAACAGTCCAGCTTGTCTGCGACTACAGCAGGAGCAAGGTCTTCTACCACCGTCGCCTAGAGCTCCCCTCCGTTTTCAGCCTTGCAGCGTGCAGGGCTTCTTTAAGGCATCTGCCGGTGGCAGGGGCAGGTCCCCCCGCATTGAAGCTTTGCCTGCTGGACTCACAGGCGCCAATGGGCGATCCCCTCCATTGGCAAGCGCTTCCTACTGCTCCGGTACTCGCAAGTCACCCAGAGGGAGACGGAAGGCGGTCGCCCAACAGAACAAAATCAATCATCCCAGTAAGTCTTTCTCTTGGCCAGATGTTTCGGGATGTTTTACTCAGTACAAAGGACATTAGTTTAAAAGCATATCAAAAGTTTTTTGTTTATTTGTTTTGTTTTTAAACAGAAATCAAAATAGGTTTCTGGGGTTAGTACAAATTAAATGTTAAAAAGAGAACATTTGCCCTTTTCATTTCCAAAAAAATTGTCATTTTGTAGTAGCTCCAATTTTGTGTGGCGTTTCATTCCACAAAATGTATGCCTCATCTTGTACCTTATGTTTGCCATTGCACATGATGAAAAGGATTCACGTTTCGATTTCAATTGAAACCGTTTTTTTTCCTTTTAGTTTGATTATGGAAGGATGTTTCCAAATGGGCCAGCTGTTACAAAGATTATGTTTTTATGATTGGGAAAATGTGATATATTTTCGAAATATTGCTCACCCCTAAATTGGATACTGGATAGTAACTATGGCTTTGGGACCATTCGCGGTCCATCAACCATTTTTAGCAGACCGCAGCATAAACTGAAAATCACACTTTCTCCTAAAAAACTGTTTCAAAGAATGCTGATCATAAAATTGGTGTATCCAAAATAAATAAATACCGTATTTTCCGCACTATAAGGCGCACCCAAAAGTCTTAATTTTTTTCAAAAGCTGACCATGCGCCTTATAATACAGTGCGCCTTATATATGGATCAATATTAAGTCGCAAAGTCTTGCAACTAAGGCAAGCAGCCGCCGACTAGATTTTCCCCCGAAGGCGAAGTCGTCCGCGGTGTATGCTGGGATTTATATACCGGCGTTTCATTTCCTAACCAATGTGTCAATCATCATTTGAATCGATCACTATTGGCTAAAGTTATTCGGAGGTAAAGGGGGCGGATCCTTTTTATCATTTACAGTTTCCTATAGGCTAAAGGGGCAAAACAAAGCCTGCAGTTGGCCGAAAAAGATGTGTCAATCATCAGTTGAATCGATCACTATTGGCTAAAGTTATTCGGAGGTAAAGGGGGCGGATCCTTTTTATCATTTACAGGCTTGCATAGGCTAAAGGGACAAAACAAAGCCTGCAATTGGCCGAAAAAGATGAATGTGAATAGCTTGTTGGGTAGAACTACGGCATAGAGGAAACATGTTTTACCATTCTGTATTTGTAAATATTTTACCCTCCTGGATTTACTACACTCACGGATTTAAGAGGACCATGGTTGCACATTATTATTGAACGCAATGACTTCGGTGAGCTACTCCGGCTATATATTTTCCCAGTATCTTGTTTCAGAGTGATATTGATGTTTCTGTGATGGGTCTTTTTTTAAATTAAACTCAATTCCAAGTGTTTATTGTCATATGCACAGTAAAGTTGCGAGCGAAAAAGAAAATAGAAACTAAGGAATGGTTGGCATTTCTTGAATCCCAAGACTTTAACCTTCCGAATGATATTTGGAACGATGCATTTGAGTGACATCGTACGGACACCGCATCCGCGCGTGTCTACGACACGTATTTGCTTCTTTGCAAGCTTTCGGAATGTTAAGGGGGTAATCAGTTTGACTGAACTATCTGACTGTTTTGTCCACGTTCCCATTGTAGAGCCTTATAATCCGGTGCGCCTTATGTATGGAAGATATAGGACCAAAAACTATTTTTTGGGGGTGCGCCCTATAACCCGGTGCGCACAATACAATCTAGCTCTGAAGTGCAAAAGGGAAACCACCTACGGGAGAGCCACTTTGTCACACTGAGATTTCTAAAACTCTCCTGTGTTTATTCTTGTTGATCCGGGCTGTAGCTTTCCAACATTTTGCTATTCTGATGAAATTAAAGATAATTTTGCTGACAAATCAAAACAATAAAATAAGACTGG
Source organism: Urocampus carinirostris (assembly GCF_059441175.1). NCBI lineage: Eukaryota > Metazoa > Chordata > Actinopteri > Syngnathiformes > Syngnathidae > Urocampus > Urocampus carinirostris. Next base: position 8,519,781 of record NC_142368.1, read on the forward strand.
TTTGTACGACCATCAAACTTAAACTGAACGATTCTAGCGGCTGTGTTTTGTGACGCTAACCTTAGCTGTCATAGCTGCAACGATAAAATACACAGTGTCCATGTTTCGTAATATTTGCTAGCTGCTGTTTGGTCAATGCTAGCATTAGCAACATGCAGACACGTTGAAGCTACTTGTAAACTTAGGGCTGCGTCTGCAAAAAATATGGGCTGAATTTAGGCTTACGGCCGACTGAAAATCCCATTATGCATGGATTTATTCATCCGACATTTTTTTTTAGTTTTAATTAATGCTGAACTGGAGGTCGGCAACCCACGGCTCAGTAGCTGCATGCGGCACTTCAGTGCTGCGGAGTGGTTCCATGGCGCTTTTCCAAAAATGTTTACAAATTGATATTCTTTTAATATGGTTTCTGTATTATGAACAACATGACACAAACACTGCTTACATTTTCCACTGCTGTAAAAATAAAGATATCTAATTTCAACTACTTCAGCGGATCTATCGCACCATTTATCTCTCCTCTGTGTCGCTTGTGTGGGGGCCAGGCGCTGCCTTTTTTAAAGGAGCAGCGTCACAATGTAACTCTTGCTACACTCTTAATTTCAATACAGAAGTCACATTAAACGGGCAAGAAGCCAATCCTGTAGTAGACAATTTTTAGTAACAAAGAAGCTGTTAAATGACTTAATTTTAAATAAAAGATTTTTGTCAGTATATATTTGGAATGACACTTAGGGATAGTATTGTGTTTTGTTGCTCAGGCCCAATGATGGGTGCGTTGTTTTTGTATCAAAAGAGAGCGAAAGGAAGAGGATGCTGCTTACCCTTGTTTGACATTCGCACAGACATCAAACTGAAACTGTATTCCTCGATTTTACTTTTACCTAACCTTTTCAAAAGGCTTCTGTTTTATTTTTTTTATGAATGCATGCCGCGTTTTATCGCACTCTATTTGTTGCCCAACTAAGGGGCACGCTATTCACGTTCCATTTTGTTGTTGTTTTTTTCGAATGGACACCAAAAATTGGATTTCTATATTGAATTACTTTGATTAAATCAATTTAGTAATCCAACATACTGTAATTCATTATTATTGTTAATAATGAGTGATTGAAGTTTTACTTGAGGTGGTATGGTGCATTATTCTCCACAGGATGCGCTGCATCCAACTTGTTCATTTTGATAGAAGGCTAAAATTGATACTACAGCATGTGTTTCATTCATTGATGGATTATAGAAGGTATAGTTTTTAGCAGCTCCAGACATTTTTTGTACTATATGGTTCTTTCAACATTTTGAGTTTCCAGCCTCTGTGCTAATCATAGTTTGGTTTGCCACAATATGTGAACCTAGATAATTCCCTTTTATACCCACTAAAGCAAATTTGTAATCAAGGGACTGCATTGGTTTCCACAGTTGTCTTGTCCAGTGATGATGAGGCCAACGATGGTAGCACGGGAAGCGCAAGCCGACCGGACAGCGTCTCACCGCAGCCTGCCGACTCAGCACATTCATCGCCTGCTCCTTGCGGCGGAAGAGTGGAGGCTGCTGTGAAAAGCAGCAGTGAGCTCGATGACCCAAGCATTGACTTCTTTGAGGATGTCAATATGAAGATTGTCATACCACGCAGAAATAGAATGAAGGACCAGGTTGGTTTATTTAATTCTCATTACAAAGTCTTGTCACATGCAAAGTTGTCTGCTTACTGCATTGCCACTTTAAATCAGTCATAATTAGGCCTGTCGCGATAATAATCAAATGTTTCAATGGGTAAATAAAAACGAGGTCCATAACTTATCCTGCATGAGTTCAATCTTTCTACCATGAATACTGAATGAGAGAAATTATTCCACTTTTTGCATTGTCACCGCACTCATTTGTGTCGGCGATCTAGCAGATTGATCAGTAAACTGCGATACAGCAAGGGATTACTCAGCGTTTGTACAGGTGCTGAAATCCTTGAAAATGCTTGAATTTTATGGTTGTATTTTCAAAGTCAGGAAAATGCTTGAATTTTGGGTGAAGTGCTTGAAAATGCTTGAAATTGTTGCCATTGCCATGTTTCTTGACAGTCTGACTCTATAGACCTGGCAATAAATTAAGAAAACTGGGAAAAAAAGTGAGTGAAAACGATGCTGACAGGTCTGCTCTGTAGGCTTGTCATTATGGCGTTGTCTTGTGAAGCATTACTAACCCCTTCTGGCCTCCCCTAAAAGGACAGCTCTATATTGAAAATTGGCTTTCGGCTTCCAAACGGCTTCTCAGACATTTTTTTAATTATATATGATCAATAATAATAAAACTTTATGCACCAAATTATTTAGTAATGAGTAATTTAATATGTTTTGCAGGGGATCCCTGAAAAGCACATATAATATAAACTAAAATATTTACAGATCTACAAAAAAAAATGTAAATACAAAACGATTTGAGCTTTTTACACACTGAATAGATTTAAAGTCGAACTAACACAAAATCCCTTAAAATACAAAACAATACAATAAAAATATTAACTATTTTGTGCTACAGATAAATGATGAAATGCAAAAAAATAAATCATTTAACATTTTATTTTAACCAATTTTGACAAACACATTAAAATAACAGCAGAAGATCAGCAATCGATTAAATGCACTCTGCTTCGAAGGAATCAATAACATTAAAATTAGTCCAAATTTGGTTCCCTTTTCTGCTTTTTATACATACAGTACTTTCTTTTCGTCCTGCGTATTGAACTCAATGATTATCAAACACCTATAAAGCCCTTTCTGTGTTTGTAAACAAGTGTGACATAGCCAAGTTGCACTTGCAGTATCGAAGCAGAATGGCAGAATTCAGGTCAGTTCATAGCAGCTCTTTGACACAAAAAGATCGTAGATAAAAATAGCCAAAAGTATGTCCTACCATCAAGTTAACACCTTAATTTTAATCGTCAAACTCAACTTAAAAAACTCTTATTTCCTCCAATGGAACTGGAAAATTCGAAAAATTGGCCTTGAAAGGGTCCAAAGTGCTTGATTTTGGCCATAAAAAAGGTGTACTAACCTGGATTACTGCATTGGGTATTTAATGTCAAAGTGTGTAAATTTTTGGGGACGCCATGTTTGATTAGAAAAAAAACTACACAATTATCCATACTTACCATTTCTTGTTTCAAAAAATGTGACAAGTGAGTCAACTTTTTTTATTTTTGGGCTTTAGTTTGGAAAGCAGCCGAGTTCTCCAAGAAGTAAACGTCCCAAAGTGAGTCCGGCTCGGTGCAGCAGCATCATCCTGCAATGTCGGAGCATTCGTGTCGGAACACTGCGCAGAATGGTGACCAAGCCTGTTGTTGTGAGTTTTTTTTTTAATCGTTTGTTTTATTCGTAGTGGTATAATCTTTCTATCGTAGGTGCTTTCATCATCTCTTCTCTTTTGCAGTTTTCCGTGCATCACATCAAGCTTGAAACTGAAGGTACGCTTCCTCTTTCATTTTTATCTCTCCTGACACTGCCTTTTAAAGAGACTAAATCGGTGTTAATGCTACTGGAGAAATAGGAAAAATGGCTTTGAAACCCCTTGACATATGCTTGATTTGGCCATGCAAAAGGTGTTCGATCTGTATTTGTGTGCTGTGCCAGGGGCCGAACAAAACACTGTGGAGAACGTGACCCTTTCAGCGTCAGACCTCATCAGCTGCGAGTGGTGTAGCGTCCGCAAGCTGCCCGTCTTGTTTTTCCAGACCACGCCAGACGAATGCGTCCGTCTGCGTACTCAGCTTAACATGACGCAAGAGGAAGGTGGACAGTGGTACGACTGTGCGGGACAACGTAGGTTCCTCAGGGTTCTGTGTCCAGGTTTTCTTAAATCATGCCTGTTTCGACGTGGGCAATCAACAAAGTTGTTTGTCATCCACTCAGAGTTGGACGAGAAGTACATTGTCCTCATCTTCATGGATGGCCTGGATCTGAAGGAGCAATCAATCCTGGAGGACATTTTGAGCGAGATTGGGCAGAACAACAACATTAGCAACTTTCCTGCCAAATTGTCCTTTGATGAGGCCAACATGCGTCTGGTAAACTTCAACAAGGCCACGAAGCAGAAGCAAGATAAGGTATCTCCTATGAATAGAGTAAAGGTCAAATGAACAGATGTACATTACATTAATCCCTTGCTCTAATGCGGTTACGCTACTTTGCGGATTTTTTTTGTTCATCGTGTTCGGCATTCTGATTGGCTATACAGTTCTGCCTGTGATTCAATAACGTTGCAGTGTAAAACATCTCGATGAACCTACATTACATATGGGCAAATCTTTTTCAATTAAGGTTTTCTCAAATCCATCAGGTCAACAAAATGCTCCGGACCGACAAAAGCACCAAAAGGGCAGGCATACATGGCTCTTTTCATGAGTGGATATCAGGGATGTGATTTTTCCGCTAATTCGCGGAATTCCGCTTTTTTTATCTTCAAAAATAAAATTTTAAGATTTCCGATTTTTTAATTGGTAAAAAAACCGATTTCGTCCCTACAGCATTCCATTTTAGTGTTTCCGTAACTGAAATGAAACGTACTTGCGATTGGTTGAAGTCTCCGTGTTGACCAATAAACGCGCTTGTTATAAAGGCGTAGGAGTATGCCATTGTTCATTTCTCACACGTTTTTGCCGAGTGTTTAAAGAAAGATGTCCGAGATCGAACGCAAAAATGCTCCGCGAGGTAAAGAAATTGATAAGATCGTAAAAAACAAGTTTCGATCGGACTGGTTGGAGAAGGAATTATCTACAAATGTTGGAAAGAAGACTGTGACGAATTTGTTCAGTGACTTTATTCGGAAGATCGATCGTGCCGGGAAAGCGTTTTGCATTTGGTGCCATGATACCATTGTCTATGGTGGGAGAGGTTTCAAAGCTCTTGAAAGTCATGCAAAGAGCAAAAAACACGTGAAAGAACTCCAGTCAAGAACAACAATTTATTCCATCGCTGGTAGTTTCGGTGCCCAAACGAAAACTCCAAAACTTTAAGGCCTCCATCCCTTATTGACACCACAAACGGAAGCGGTAATAGAGAGACGTGATCCACCCCAAAAACCTGTACCAGTTGCTGATAGAGTCGTGAATTTTGAGGTAGGTGGTAAACTTTTCAAATTTATTTGACAGTTTTCCCCTTTTTTTCGAAAATATTATAACGTAATAAAAATGGCCATAAATATTTAACAATTACAATAATAGATTTTCATGTGTACATTACACCAACACTTTACTGTAGGGCCTATACTTATTGTACTTTCATTTATAGATAACATCTTCTGCTATAACAAAGACATTTGTGGTATGTTCTAATATGAGTTACTTTTCATTTGGTCATGATACAATTATTTCTTCATGAAATTTGAACTCTTCAACATGATTTATGTGTTAACTTAGTAATCACATGAGTTAGATATGATGATATTCTCAGTGATAGTTTTTAAAAGCAAAGGCAGTCCAATGTTTTTTAATGTGACTGATTTTGAGTTGACTTAAACTGTAATTTTATATGGGATAGTTCAAAATACATTGAAAATTGATGCTGTTGTTTTGTCTATTTCTTTGTCATCTGAGTGCATTGAAAGTACTTAAAAAAACGTAAAACCCATGAGCTCCGGGGGGCTTCGCCCCACTTGTCCCTCCACCAGGGCACTGCCCTGGACCTAGCTGGGTGCCCGCGGCCCCCAGACCCCCGCCTAATTTTCAGATAATTTCACTTTGGTCAAATCACATCCCTGGGATATGGCTCGCGGAGCCATACATGGCTCTTTTCATCAGTGCATATAGTTGCGGGGCCATACATGGCTCTTATCATATTAAAGTTCACTCAAACATATTTAATGTGTGTTGTTTCAAATTTGATTTGCTTCAATGGAGTTAAGCACCCCCGCAACCCTACTGACGATAAGCGGTGTAGATGATGGATGGATGGATAGAGTTAGGCACTCGAGGCAATGTAAGACTGGGAGTGAGAATGATAACGAACACTCCATACATCTATCCTTACTCATTGAAAAATGTTAAAAATGTCTCCTGTCCTACTGAAACCATATATTTTTCCATTATCAAACACTTTTGAAAATGTGCCAAGTAGCCAAAGACCCGCATGTGCCTCCAAAGTTAGGCGAGTCGAGAAGTCTTACCTTAGTTTGCGATAAAAAGCATATTCCTTTGCCTTTTGCTGCTTTTGTGTGTCCAGCGCATTTTGTTGACATGATGGCTTTTAGAGATCAAAAATATTTGCACATCCATAATGTGGTTTGTCGAGCTGTTTATGGACTACTCAGACCGTAACGTAATTGTTGTGCAGTCAGACAGGCAGTAAATAGGCAGGCCAACTGTTTATCCAATCAGAATGCAGAACACAATGCATGATGACAATCTGCTAAGTAACTAAACCGCATTAAGTATACGGGAATACAAGCAAGGGATTACTGTTAATGGTTAGTTTGCATCTCTAGACATAAGTTACACTATATACAAAGTTACGTCATTTTTAGCGTATCTAGCAGTCTGCTTGAAAATATATAGTGGTCACAAATGGTCCCCTTTTGGAAAATCTTTCAAAATGAGTAGTGGTCAAGTGGATTTCCATTCAAATTTCAAGTTGTCTGTTCTGTTTGCAGCTGAAGGGCATTTCTGCCGCCACTCGGCGTTCTCCAATAACGAGGACCTTGACCGCTTCGGCCTTCGACCACGACAACCCGGACTTGGCTGACTTGCTCTCTACCTTCTCCGGGCCAGTTGTCAAGTGAGTGCTCTGACTGAACAGACTCGCTCTGCCAAGTGATTGCTCTTGCTTAGGGTTCATACAGGTGCTTGAAATCTTTGAATGATTGATTTTTAGTGTTGTGTATTCACGGATTGCAAAGTGCTTGAATTTTGGGTAAGTGCGTGTAAATGCTTGAAATCGCTGTCAGGTTTGTTAACTAGTCTGCTTAAAAATGATGGCAGTCAATGCTATCTGGTGGCTTTGATTTGCCATTACATTTCTTCTTCCCTCGAGATTACAGCCTCTGGCATTAGTTTGTATGGCATTATCCTATAAAGCGTCATCTTCCCCTATAAGTCGCGCCCAAAAGTACAGGTGCATGCTACACTCAAACGGACACTATGAAATGTGTATAAGTGCAAGGATTACGCATTAATTATATACATTTATTATGGGCCATGCAAAGAATCAAGCTAGCCTTTGCCAGTGGTAAATTGTAATTGCAAGTGAAAATATCTTAATGTCATTTTGAGCCAAAACATTAAATAGGGAGAGATTTGTCATAAAGATATTTAAACACCTATTGTTCAGAGGCACAAATATATTTAAGATTTACTTCAGATCTAAAGATCATATGTCTTAATAAATGCACATGCAAGATTAAAAATTGCAAAGTTAATTCGCAAATATATGATTGGCGCTGCAAAATACATGATTCACACCGGATTTCTTCTTTTAATGGTACTAGAGAAATTGGAAAATTGGCTTTGAATGTTCTTAAAAAGTGCTTGATTTGGGCATGAAAAGGGTGCACAAACTCTGCTTGTTGCTGATGCACGCCTGTCTTCCAGGTTGATGGTGTACCCTCCTCCGCCGGCCAAAGGGGGCATCTTGGTCACGAATGAGGACCTCCACTGCCTTAACGAAGGAGAGTTCCTTAACGATGTTATCATAGATTTCTATTTAAAGTAAGCAGTGCTGCTTGACACACTTCGTACAGATTGCATTCCCTTGTTATTTCATGCTGTGTTTTTGGCTAGTTATTTAGTTTTGGAGAAACTGAAGAAAAAAGACGCCCAAAGAATCCATGTGTTCAGTTCCTTCTTCTACAAGCGTCTGACCCAAAGGGAGAAGGGGAGCCTTCCTGATAAGAGCAACAACCTTCCGTCAGTATGAGCATCTAAGACAGGCATGTTAAACATGGGCCTCGGATGGGAACCGGCTCATTGGATAATTTAATCTGGGCCACCAAAAAAAAGCAAGTCTCTAGCCCATTTCTATCAATACTTGGGATTTTTTTCAGATAAATAAAAACCAAACGCTCCTTCCCACCGCTAAATTGCAGTAAAGTTGCAAAAGAGCTGATGTCCAGTCAGGTTTCATGTTCAAGACGATATTGTAGGAGACAAAACCATGTGTATCATTGATTGTTATTCATGTTTTAACAACTTGCATGGCGGCCTAGCTCTAACCAGTGTACTGATACTTGGGTGGTTGTGTATTTGACAGAACGCCTTTAACAAATATTGTGCGGTATTTTCTCAGCTTTATTATTAGTTTGATCTGGTGTTATTGCACGTTCGCTGCCTAAACTTATTTTGTATTTCCTTTTTTTAACCATTTTAAAGTAACATGAAAACGGAGACAAGCATATTTTTGTTCGTAGCTTGCTCCTGAGTTTGTTGTTTTGTGATGAGTTAATTCAGCTGTAAAGCTGCATTTACTCAAATATTTAAATGAACCAATTGTTATCATATTAAATGGCAAACATGAAAATAATTTTTACCATTGTGTAGAAATGTGTAGTGCTTAAAATGATACCATATATTTCTTGGTTATAACTTGTAGGGTAGGCTACAAATGTAGACTAAATGATAAAGAATACAACTTAAAAACTTCAAGATGTTTTTACTGAGCTGGCCCACTTGAGAACATAAAATCTGGATACGACCCCCGGGCCAAACCGAGTTTGACATGCCTGATCTAAGAGATCTACCAGTAAAATGCAAAATATTTTCTTGAATTGTTGGTCGCTTTCTTTCAAAGGATCCACAAGCGCAAGCACAACAGAGTCAAGACGTGGACGCGGCATGTAGATCTGTTTGCCAAGGACTTCGTCTTTGTTCCCATTAATGAGTCGTGAGTTCCTGCCTCAGCACCAGCAAAGGGCGACATCTCGGATGCTCTAACAGCACCTCTTGCCTCCCTCAGGGCTCACTGGTACCTGGCGGTCATCTGCTTCCCTGGGCTCAACCCCGTTTTAGAAGAACTTTCCCCGGACACTGACGTTCCGAACGGTACCCCACGGGATCCTACTTCACCAGGGGGTAGCCCATCTCGGGACAATCTGCCCCAGGATACCATTTCGGAGAGACTGCTGCCATCACATGACTCCACCGCCAGCAGTGGGCAGGCTGAGCTGCAACACACCAGTCAGTGCTCTATGTCAAAAATTATAACAATGGAATGGATGTAGCTCAACTTTTTCTTGTACATTAGAGGTGGGGTGTATCGTTTGTGCTGTCCCTAAGAAAGTTAAGAGTTAAAAATATTCTCTATTTAGTACAATCATCCCTCTTCTTACAAGACTATTTTTTTTCAGGATTGTGTTTGTACCTTGAATTGCTCGTGTAATGAGCTAACGTTGAGCACCCAGGTGAACAGCTATCAAACACATCTTCCTGATTACTTAAAAAACATTAAAAGAGTAATTAGACGTAAAAAAATAATACAGTAATAAGATGATATAAATGAAATGAATTAAGTTTTTTATGAGCGCCCTAACAAATGCTGTGGAGGAGTGGGCGGGCGGTTTCAAGGAGGAGTCATGAAGATTGCAAAACTGTCAATGTATTAACTTTCCCAGTCTTTAATACATTTTTGATAATTTCACATTGTGCATGCCGTATAACAATTTTTATCCAGGAACATTTTTTAAAAGACCATTTTGCCTGTAATCTGAATAGTCTCTGTTACTAGTAGCAGGCGACAACGTCATTGTAGATTGATAATTTTGTTGCGATATTCTACATAGTCTGTCTTAATGTGAGTAAATAGTTGCCATGTTGTGTTTGTCAGGTTTATTATTGCGTAATAAGGAGGATTTGCAATTAGTCATACTGCGATCAATTGGCAAAAGTTTACAGGTATGAAAGCGAGAGACTGTTGTTGATACATATGTACTTAGAGTACACTTAAAGTCACGGTTACTGTACTTTAAATGAACGTATACACCAACAACTGTACAGCACATTTTTCCCCTGTCGTAGTTTGCATGAGCAAACTGGATGAGCCGATCCTGACAGTGAGCTTTCAAAAGCGGTGAGCGGTCTCTAGTGGTAGCCTCTGTGACTGCTTGTGAACTGTATTTTCCCTTGTACTACAAGCAAGAGTTATACCAAAATTCTCTTGAGGAGAACCATTTTATGTGTTAACGATGTCCAACAGAGTTCTAAGAACCCTAATGCTTTATTTGCCACTGTGCCTATCTGCTTTTGGCTCACTATTAGTAAAGCCGTTTGGGGCAGGACACATTAGGGAGGCATTAGGTCAGGAGGTAGAGCGCTCGTCTTGGGATCAAGAGATCGCAGGTTTGATTCCCGGCTCCTCCGTGTTATATGCCGAAGTGTCCTCGGGCAAGACACTGAATCCCTAATGCCCCCAATAAGTAGGTCGGTGCCTTGCATGGCCGCTTTTGGTGTGTGAGTTTGTGTGTGAATGGGTAAGTGTGAAGCTCATTGTAAAGCGCTTTGGGAGGTTTCATTGACTTGAAAAGTGCTATATAAATGCTGACCATTCATCTCATCTCATCTCATCAGCCGTACCGCTTATCCTCATTAGGGTCGCGGGGGGGCTGGAGCCCATCCCAGCCATCTCCGGGCAGTGGGCAGGGGACACCCTGAACTGGTTGCCAGCCAATCGCAGGGCACACAGGGACAGACAACTCATTCCCTCATCATTATTATTTTGCCGTGCGCTCGCGTGCCACTATCCTAGACTATTGTTTGCCAGCCATATGATGGGCCTGTATTTAAGTCCAAGAGGCTAGGTGAGGGTAGTGATTTTAGCTACTCTGTAAGTGATACGTCTTGAGTTTGGTCCGGTTTGTGAAAGAGCGCATCGTAAAAAAAAAACCATGTAGCAGTATAGGAGGACGGGTTGAACAATGCTTTAGTAACAGGAGTAGCAACATATAGTGCTTTGCGTTTACTGTTGACTTAGTCTTTGTTCAGTCTTTTTTTTTCTTCTTGAAAGTCCGTGGTATATTGATCAAAGGTGACTCTTCTAGTGTTACACCCAAGTATTTGAAGGTTTCCATTGTTTCAACTGTTTATGTGTTTCTAATGTTGTTCTTTTATTTTCCTGACATCGATTCAGAGATGAGCGGCTGTGCATGATTCTGTGATATGTTTGCGTCATAATAGTCCAAGATGAATTGACTATTAGAAGTGCAAAAATGGCCGTCGTCTGAGTATTTTAGATATGTTATGGTAGTTTGATTGCCTAGCCCTAATTCTAAGTATATGCTGCTGTAAAATGTTCGTCGGTCACAAAATGACCTTGGGTCATAGATTGTGTCCAATCAGTCTTCTCATTTCCCTAATGTTAACAATTTGCCTCTGTCACATTTTCGACTAACCCCCGTTTTGTTGTAGGCGAGTTGCAGAAAATCCGAGAACATTATTCACATGACGAATCTTTAACATCTGATGAGCAGAGCTCAAGTCAGGTATGGCAACCTCTTCTGTGCTCCAAATGACCTTCCGGGCGTCACTGGATCACCAAAACATTGCGATTATGCAGGATGAGTGCAGCGACGATGGCGGGGCACCAGCGGAGGACGCCTCTGTTAGCGATGCCTCAGACATGGCTCCGCCCTCTGACTCCGTTCCAAAAGCCAATCGCTGCAAACAGTAAGAGGGGTTGGGATGTATTGGTTCTCATTGTCCAGCATAGAGCATTAGGCAAACCTTTGTTTTTTGCAGGCCCTGTATCCTCATCATGGATTCCTTGCGTGGACCTGCCAGGTCTACTGTGGTGAAAACTTTGAGAGAGTGAGTACGCCATTTAGACATTTTAAGTTGAAATAATCTAAGATGTTCCCCGCGACCCTAATGAGGATAAGCGGTACGGCTAATGAGATGAGAGATGAATCTAAGATGTTGTAGCGTATTCAGGAGGTCGATAAATGAGTTTAATAAATAATTGATTGACAAAATAATTTGTACTAGCTTATTGTTTGAAATAAGTTATATTCAGGATCCAGAAAGGAAATTGTTCCCATGTTTCTCAACAAGTCTGCATAAAAAGTGAAGCTGGCATTAGTTTGTATGGCATTGCCCTAAAAATGGGATGCTGCACCTGCAAAGGGCACTATGAAATGCGTATTAGTGCAAAGATTACTAATCAATTATGGACATTTACCCAATGGCCATGCAAAAAAATTAAGGTAGCGTTTCCCAGTAGTATATTGTAATGGAAAGAACTTCCAGAAAATGTAAGCTACATAGTACAGTCCTTTTCCAACCCAACACCTATATTTGGGGAGAGAGTTGTCTCAAAAATATATACACACGTATTGTTCAGATCCACAAATATACCTGCGATTTAGTCAAGATCTAAAAATCATGTCTTTATAAATGCAAACACAAGCTTCGCATATTTAAATAGCAGATACATTTGTGGATTTTCAAAATACATGATTCACACCAGTCTTGTTTGAATGGTCCTGAGAAATTGAAAAAAATTGATTTGAAAGTCCTAAAATGTGCTTGAACTTGTAGGAGGTCTACTGACCCTGTGATTGATTCAATCACAATTGTGAAGGAAAATATTTTAACAACGTTCATCAATTTGACGGATACAGACCAGGCCTAAAACATTCCTTTATTTGATTTCTGTCATTTTCGTGTCGTGTGGAATCCAGAGGGAAAAACGTTGAACTGTCGAAGGTTGCAATCTTCTCTACAATGTACACTATATTTGGAACTCCAATTGAGCATGTTCCTATTTTAGGTACCTGGAAGTAGAGTGGGAAGTGCGCAAAGGCACCCAGCGATCGTTTGGAAAAGAGGTCATGAAGGGTTCCAGCCCTCGTGTGCCTCAGCAGGACAACTTCAGCGACTGTGGCGTTTACATCCTGCAGTACGTCGAGAGTTTTTTTGAGGTGAACATTTCGCTGTTTTTGTGTGTGTGCGCCGGATGTTTTAGTTCAAGTGTTTTTGTCAGGGCAAGTAAATTGCTGGCCACTGAACGTTTGTTTGGCCTGCAAGTCAAGGGATGGGTGAATTTTGGGCTGCATTGGATAAAAACTTGGACAGAGGCGCCCGGCCAGGAACAAAAGTCTTTGCTTGACTTGCTTTTGTATCTGCCAAAACAGTTTTGATTTGATGCCTTGGCAATATGGCAAAATGCAAATATAGGCCCATTGAATTATCCCAACATGTATCTCTTAATAAATATCCATTCTGGCTTCGAAATTTACATTTTATTTTCATTTTGTTCATTAACAGACTTTCATAAAATACATTTTAAAAGATTCAAAATTGAAGCTAAATGACCTCTCACAGGGCCACACGCCAATAAGGGCGGAAAGAAGCACTGCAGTACTGCCCTGTACTCGGAAAAAGGTGCACACAATACAAAATCTAACAGCTATTTTCAACATCCCGAAAAAAATATTCGTATTCACCTCTTTTTCTAACTCGAACGTTCGTATGTAGGGGAGTGTCTATACAAACAATGGCTACCATCATTTTTAGCCAAAACCAAATAGGGAGAGATTTGTCTCAAACATATTTACACAGATTCTTCAGCTTTACAAATATTTTTGTGATTTACTCAATCTAAAAATCATATGTCTTAATAAATTCACATGCAAGATTAAAGATATCTTATGTAATTAGCTGATATATTTATGGACCTGAAGACCACATGTGAAGATTTGTGGATCTGCAAAATATTTCCTTCACACTGGATATGTTCTTTCAATAATTGGAAAATTGGCTTTTAAAGTCCTTGAAAAATAACTGAATTTGGCCATGAAAAAGGTGTACAAACCCTGAATTTCAGATTTTTTTTTTACCCTGTGCAGAATCCTATCTCAAACTTCCAGCCGCCTATCAACCTCACAGAGTGGTTCCCACAGCAAAGGATGAAGAGCAAACGTCAGGAGATCACTGACCTCATCCTGCGCATCCAAGCTAGACAGGAAGCGGATAAAAACCGGGTTGAGCGGCTGAAGGCCACCCCCCCTCCCTCCGAAGAACCGGAGATTGAAGAGACTTCTGGGTCCGTTGCAGTTCACACAAACCTTCCTTTCTCCCCCTGAGCTCAACAACCCCCCACAAGAAACGGGGGGGCTCTTGGATTTTTCGCTGCTCATGTTCTGCTTCCCGATCTCCCTTCAGCAACATCTTTTAGTTTGTATGTATTAAAAGTCCAGCGCTAATGTTGCTAGGGTAGTCGGTTTGCACACATTCCTGCCACAAGGAGGCGATATATTTCCGAATGAAGTCGCAGGTGTTTTTCAAGCAAAATTCTCGTTTTGACAAGCAGTCCTAGTGCGTTTTTGAGGAAATTGATGAGGTTATAATGCAGTGGCAAAAATGTGATTTTTGTAAGAAAAAATATTGAAATAAAAGAAGCATCATTTTGTGACATCTTCAAAACACAACAAATACAAGACTGAGAAAGGGCTCGTAACGGCAAAATAAAACCTTGACTTGGGAATGCCAAAAACGACTTTTTTTTTCCCTTTATCAGCAATAGCTTGTGCATTGGGAGCCAAAACTCTAGCTGCAGGTGCCCCAGACATGAAAAAAAATAGCCATTAACGATGCTGTGCGGTATTTGAAACTTTGTTACTCTCTTCCGCCATCCCTTGGCTTAAAGTTATCATTGCAACTCTTTCATCAAGTTAAGTTATTGCAGTTATTGGGGGCCCAGACCCCCAACGAAACGTGAAAATCCGGGATGTAGAAAGCTTTAATTAATATTTATTACTCGAGCAAACCCAATTTACAGGCTTAAATTGTAAGTGGTCTGCATTTATATAGCGCTTTTCAAGTCAATGAAGACCTCCAAAAGCGCTTTACAGTGTGCTTCACACTTACCCATTCACACACACACTCACACACCAACAGGAAGTCAGCCATGCAAGGCGCCTACCTGCTTATTGGGGACATTAGGGATACTTCGACATATAAAATGGAGGAGCCGGGAATCGAACCTGCGACTTCTTGCTCCCAAGACGGGCGCGCTACTGTGAACTGTACTTTTAGATTTTATTTTTTTTTTTACAAATAAATTCTGTACTGCCAAATTATAATTAAGATAATATAAAAATATAATTACAATTAATTTAGCAGTTTTATTATTTATTTTTAATATACAATTAATTTATATACATTTTTATTATCTTATTATAAGTGGCTCAGGAGTTGGAGCGCTCGTCTTGGGATCAAGAAATCATAGTTCGAATCCCGTTACATGTCAGAAGTGTCTTTGGGTAAGACACTGAACCCCTAATTCCCCAATAAGTAGGTTAACAGCGTTACATGGCTGCACGGCCGCTATTGGGAAATGTGAAGCACACTGTAAAGCGCTTTGGGAAGTCTTGGCCTTGAAAAGCGCTATAAGTGCAGATCATTTCATTACACTTCGCTTTTACATAGTATTTTGCCGCCATCGTGCGGCCGTTATGGAAAACTGCATTTACATTCCAATTCTGTCTTAACAAAATACAAACATTTTTATAGAAACACCAGGGAGCCCCTAAGAAGGGCCAAAGTGTGGCTCCTGAGCAGGTTTAGCGGGTGGAGAGGTCCTACTTTCTTGGCAAAAGCATCTGCCTCTGTTTAATCTGTCATGATAAATTACGAAATTTCCTCATCGTGGGACGAATAAAAGGTTATCAATCAGAACACAATACACGATGGAAATCCACAGAGTGGTGAACCATTGATAACTGAAGTGCAAAGTAGAGAGGTGTCTCGTGCATTTCCCACTTAAATTTCATTATTTGGACTATATGTGCCTTTTCTTACATTTCCCTGTTTCCACCAACAAAAAAAATGATGACAGTTGGGAATGTGCCAACACAATAGTGACATAAATGATCTACAGTGGGACCTCGCTATTTTGCGGTTCCACGTTCGCGGGTTCAGAGCTTCGCGGGTTTAAAAATAATAATAATAATAAAATTAAAAAAAATTTAAAATGTTTTTTTAAGCATTTTTGAAGGAGCGTCGCTACTTCGCAGATTTTCACTTTTCGCGGGTTGTTTTGGTCCCCATCAACCGGGTCTAAAAAAATAATGAATAATTTTTTATTTTTTATTTTTTTTTTTTAAAGCATTTTTGAAGGGGCGTCGCTACTACACGGATTTTCACTTCGCGGGTGGTTTTGGTCCTTGTTAACCGCGATAACCGAGGGATTACTTTATTTGTTTACTATTTACAGTTGTTTTACAATATTGTGCAGTACTGTTTTAAAGGGGAACCCTCAGTTTTGGGATATCGATCAATAGGCATTGCCCTTTAGAGCACTGGTGTCAAACAGGCGGCCCGCGGGTCGGATCAGGCCCGCTAAGGGATTGAATCTGGCCCGCGAGACGACACTCAAAGAAGCGCAAGAGAAAAACGAGCTGCAGTTTGAAATATGTCAACTTGATGTTGCCAAAGCCAGGTTGCTCTCACAAAGACACTGTACTTGTATTTTTTCTTTCTCTCTCTTTTCCACCCCTTTTCTCCCACTCTCTGTCTCTTTCACTCTCTGTGTCTCTTTTTCCCTTCCTTTGTTGCTCTTTGTCTCTTTCTCTCTCTGTGTCTTTTTAACTTCTTTTGCTCTAACTTCCTTTTTTCCTTTTCTCTCTTTTCTCTTTCTCTCTTCCTACCCTTCGCGCTTTCTTTTCTCTTTTCTCTACTCATGTCTTTCTATTTCTCTTTGGAATTCTTTCTTCCTCTCCCTTTCTTTTCCCCGCTCTCACTTTTTATCTCTTTTGTTTCTCCCGCTCTCTCCCTCTCTCTTTTTCTTTCTTTGTCCCGCCTTCTCTCCTTTTCCCTCCCTCTTTGGTTTATTGCTTTATCTCTCTTTTTCTTTCTCTTTAATTGACTAGTCCGGCCCCCGACAGAATGTTTGTTCTATCGTGTGGCCCCCGAGTTAAAATGAAAGGGGCGGCAGTAGCTCAGGAGGTAGAGCGCTCGTCTTGGGATCAAGTGATCCCGGTTCGAATCCCGACTCGTCCATGTTACATGTCGAAGTGTCCTTGGGTAAGACACTGAACCCCTAAGACCCCCAATAAGCAGGTTAGCGCCTTACATGGCTGCAAGGCCGCTATTGGGAAATGTGGAGCACATTGTAAAGCGCTTTGGGAAGTCATTGACTTGAAAAGCGCTATATAAATGCAGATCATTTCATTTCAGTTTGACACCTCTGCTTTAGAGGGAGATTGTATACAATTTAGTGCCTCCTAGTGGTTAAAAAACTATTTGTTTGAATAAAGAGCAAAATTACATTAAATGTATTGACGCGCTTTTTAGGTAAATGTTCGGAAGTCGTGAAAATTGTATTAATTTGACATACCATGAGGGAGCTGGCTGACATCAGTGTCCGCCATCTTGTTAATGGTAAATGGTCTGGGTTTGTATAGCGCTTTTCAAGTCAATGAAGACCTCCCAAAGCGCTTTACAATGTGCTTCATACTTACCCATTCGCACACACCAATAGAGTCAGGCATGCAAGGCGCCTACCTGCTTATTGGGGGCATAAGGGATTCAATGTCTTGCCCAAGGACACTTCGACATATAACACCGAGGAGCCGGGAATTGAAACTTACCCTCAAAATGTTTTTTTTCTTTTTTTTTTTTTGAAAGGCTGGGTGAAAAAAAAGATAATTGCTTTAAATCTCCATAGTTCGTTTTCTCCCTTATGCTTTTCGGCACTCGTTTTCGGTTGCATTACAAGATACAATAACGACTGGTAGTCAAATATTTCACAGATGTTTCCTTTAAAGGCACACATCCAAAAAGCAAAAGCTAATGTATGCAACAGAGGGTCGTTATCCACATTTTTTGTAATGAAACCCCTTGTGAAATATCTTTTGGGGGCCAAGGAAACATAACCAGCGCCAATGACTTTGGTTTGATGTAAACGCATGAATTATCAATTCAGCGTCCGATTTCGACAGCATCAGGCCAATCTTTGCACTTATAATATTAATGTACATGTAACCGCGTTGTACCTGTCCCACCAAAGATCCACATTCACGCTGGACTGGATGATCAGGTTTTTATTACAGTTTCTGCAGATGAAATGAGTCACAACATCAGCTTCTTTGCTGGCTTTCATCTCGTTGGCAGCTCGCTCTGTAGACTGCCCAAAGCATATCAAAGAGCTTTCTTTTCAATTTACATAAATTACATTTTAGAGTATCACAATACATTTTTACATCCATTTTAACAAGATACTTTTAACAAGAGATCGTATAGTGTTTTTTTAACGTTTACAATGAATTCAACATATTTTTCTTTAGTCTAAATTTTAACCAACGTCATCCTTTTTATATATATGAGAAAATAGAAATAATAACAATAAGTATAAAAACGGATATAATTTACCTGCAGATGAAATGAGTCACAACATTAGCTTCTCTGCTGGCTTTGATCTCTTTGATCTCTATAAGGGGAATTAACATTTTAGCACAACAGAAACGAAACGAAAATAAATCCAAACAGCTTGACAACATCAATCACATTACTTTGCATGTTGAGAGAGTTGTCAGCAGTGGTTATAATGTTTAAAATTAACTTTTTTTGTGGAGCACCAAAAGATGTGTCTTACCGTTGGCAGCTCGCTCTGTAGACTGCCAACAAAACCCCGCCTTCCGGTCACATGTCAAAAGCCAAAACAAACCGTACCCCATACCAGCAGGTGGCACTGTTGGACTCAGCATTGCAGGACACCAAAAACTATACTGTACACATATTTCAGCAGGAATTTCAATAAAACAAGTTATTATTACAGCCGTTACATACATACATGAATAATATACTGGACTGTCTCAGAAAATTAGAATATTGTGAAAAAGTTCTTTATTTTCTGTAATGCAATTAAAAAAACAAAAATGTCATACATTCTGGATTCATTACACATCAACTGAACTATTTCAAGCCTTTTATTATTTGAATATTGCTGAATTTGGCTTACAGCTTAAGAAAACTCAAAAATCCTATCTCAAAATATTAGAATATCATGAAAAAGTATACAAGTAGGCTATTCAACTAATCACCTGAATCATCTAATTAACTCGAAACACCTTGCGAGGGTTTCCTGAGCCTTAAAAACACTCAGCTTGGTTCAGTAAACTAAATCACAAGTATGGGGAAGACTGCTGATCTGACTGCTATCCAGAGGACCATCATTGATACCCTCCATCAGGAGGGTAAGACACAAGAGGAAAATTCTCAAAGAGCAGGCTGTTCACAGAGTGCAGTTTCAAAGCATATCCACAAAAAGTCTGTTGGAAGGGAAAAATGTGGCCGGAAACGCTGCACAACCAAGAGAGATGACCGCAGCCTTAACAAAATTGTGAAGAAGAGCCGCTTCCAGAATTTGAGGGCGCTTCAAAGACAGTGGGCTGAAGCTGGAGTCCAGGTATCAAAAGCCACAGTTTACAGACGTGTCCGGGAAATGGGCTACAATAGCCGTATTCCCATGGTCAAGCCACTTCTGAACTCAAGGCAACGGAAGAAGCGTCTGACTTGGGCTATGGAGAAGAAGCACTGGACAGTTGCAGAGTGGTCCAAAGTCCTCTTTTCAGACGAAAGCAAGTTTTGCATTTCATTTGGAAGTCAAGGCGCCAGAGTCTGGAGAAAGGCTGGAGAAGAGCAAAATCCAAGTTGCTTGAAATCCAGTGTGAAGTTCCCACAGTCAGCAATGGTTTGGGGAGCCATGTCAGCTGCTGGTGTTGGTCCACTGTGTTTCATCAAGTCCAGAGTAAATGCAACTGTGTACCAAGAGATTTTAGAGCACTACATGCTTCCATCTGCTGAAAAGCTCTATGGAGATAAGGATTTCATTTTCCAGCATGATCTGGCACCTGCCCACAGTGCCAAAACCACCAGTAACTGGTGCACTGACCATGGCATCACTGTCCTTGATTGGCCTGCTAATTCCCCTGACCTGAACCCCATCGAGAATTTGTGGGGTGTAGTTAAGAAGAAGATGAAAGACACCAGACCTACAAATGCAAATGAGCTGAAGGCCGCTATCGAAGCATCCTGGGCATCAATAACACCTCAGCAATGCCACAGGCTGATTGCCTCCATGCCACGCCGGATTGATGCAGTAATCCGTGCAAAAGGATTCCCAACCAAGTACTGAGTGCATCAATGGACATTTTCAAATGTTTGATTTAGTTTTGCTGTTATAAAATTATTTTTTTACTTGGTCTGAGGAAGTATTCTAATTCTAAGTATTCTTTTGAGATAGGATTTTTGAGTTTTTTTCAGCTGTAAGCCAAAATCAGCAATATTCAAATAATAAAAGGCTTGAAATAGTTCAGTTGATGTGTAATGAATCCAGAGTGTATGACATTTTTGTTTTTTTAATTGCATTACAGAAAATAAAGAACTTTATCACAATATTCTAATTTTCTGAGACAGTCCAGTAAGCCTTTAAATGAATAATATCCATATTGATAATATTATCATAAGTGTGTCTTAAGCATCGACTTGCAGAGCCTTGCCTGCATGTTGGTTGCAGATCAGGGGATGGTGGAATGCAGGGATCTCTAATATTTTTCAAGGTCGAGCTACTTTTTATTGCTAATTAGTGCCAAGGACTCCCAGTTTAATACAAATTTCTAAAATAACAACTTAAAGCTAGATGGCTTGCTGAGATGCTGGGATGTTTGAACGCGTTCTTGGGGATGGGTAGGCCACCCGTATGATGCGGTAGGGGTAAACCAGTGAAAGCTGTCGGGCCCTGCTGTTGAGCAAAAGAGTGTGTTGTGTCACCCTGTCCCGAGTGACATGGCCGCTTTCTTGTGTCCCGTTTTCATCTGCAGGAACGAAAGCATGACCGACTTGGGTGCCGAGGTGCCTAACTTGTTTGAGCAATTGGGTTGGCCATGGTCCCAAATTTTGTGTGTGTTTTTTGTTACTTTTTCCCTTTTTTAATTTATTTATTTATTTGTGTTTGTCTTGCTGTCGGTCACCCCTCGAGGGATATGACCAGGGTAGATAGATATAGAACTAGCAAAAAAGATAAAATATTTGCCCGATAGCATTAAAGAAAGGAAGAAAGCTAGCTAGGTGGCTTGCTAAAAAGGTTGGAAGATAGCTAGCTACAAAGCTAAACAGGTATTTTGCTCATTCGCTTTATAAAATCCACGAGTTTGAATTTAGTTTGTTGAATTTCCTGTGGTGTATAATAATAATAATAATTTCCTTTGTATTGTCATTCTTTGTAAGAACGAAATGTCGATACACCTGACCCATTGTAGCGAGCCGATGCAGCCGCAGCCAACAGAGGGCGCCGCCATTTTACCAATGTTATAAGTCTTAGGTATGACTCGGCTGAGGCGCGAACCAGCGACCTCCCAGTCTCAAATCTTGGGCAAGTAAGGTCTGGTGGCGTCCAATACGTTTAACTTATGAACGATGGTGCAAATGTTGACGATGAACGTTTGTTGTGAAGGTTTTCAAATTCCCGGCTGCGACACCCGAGACAGCGCCGCTTATAGGCCAAAAACCCCGAATCGCAGCGTTTTCCTGACCCGTGACGTCACATGGCCCCTTAACTAGACAGCGCCCTCCATTGGCTGAAAAACGAACCGCAGCGTTTTCCTGCTCCGTGACGTCACACGGCCACTTTCCCAGGCTTGCTGCGGTCTGGAAGGCGACTAAAGGCGGCTGCGCACTCGCCGACGGGTCGGTCATCAAGCGGAGGCCTCGTAGCGGCTGCCTTTTCTCCCCCTCACCTGCACTTCCGGCCTCCCTCCAAGAGGATTCGGGTCTGGAATTGAGGCAACCCGCCGGATAACCGAAGGTGAGCTCACAAGAGTCCGCTGAGTAAGCGACGTAGTTAGCTATCACCGACGGCCGGGGTACGAGGGAGGCGGAGACCGCCGGCCAAGTCAGCGACCCCCTCGCGTACTATTCATGCTTTGTTTTATCTTCTTACAACACTGCTGCCATTATGGTTCACGTTGGATTTGTCCTCTTCGTGACAAAGGCAACATTGTGTGCTACATACCAGACCGCCTTCAAAAACACTGGTATTCACTCCTCGTTTTTTTGTTTAAATCGCTTTATTAGACCTATCCACTATTTAAACTTTATATCTCGATAAATATATAACCGGTGTGACATTCGGCATCGGCCATATGAAACGAGCGGCTTGTCCTTTCGAGAAACTGCCAACTTCGAACGTCAAGCCCGTCTCAAACCTGCCCGTTTTCATTCAAAACATGAACGGGAAGGTAAAAAGGATAACGCCGAATTTTACACAGGAGCGCTCTGCTTTCGAAGAAGTGATGGAATCCTCTCTTTAATTTTAATTTTTAAACGCAAAACTTAAGTTCAATTCTAATATGTTGGTATTCTCAACACGAACTGGTTGGAGGAGCGCGTGCGCGAGACTGCTGCGCGCGCACGTGGTAGAAATGACACAGGTGAGAAAGGAAAATGAGATGGTAAATATTAGGGATGGGCGAGGACATTACTCCCCTGCCATAACGCGGTTCACTATTCACGGTCTCGCTTCTTAACCTGATTTCAAGTCAAGTCACATTTATTTATATAGCCCTTAATCACAAAAATGTCTCAAAGGACTGCACAGGATTACAATTGCACAATTACCTGATCTTAAACCAGCATGCGGGCAAGGAACAACTCAAAAACCTCAGTGTGAGGAAAAAAGAGAAACCTTGAGAAAGGACCTTTAGTTTGCATCGTGTTGTCCATATCTTCGTTAAAAATCTCAAAGCGCACTGCCCGTTGAAAAAAATGAATCCTTAGCAAGCTGTTTTTTAAGCTATAAAGTTTTCTAATAATTTGTGGTTCAGGTTATTTCTTTTGGTTGACTAATTTGCTGTTATTTTCTCTATAAGGAACACTGTGGTCATAAATTTTAGTAGATGAGGTTATGGTGGTAAAAACTATTTAACACAAGGGTTGGTTGGCGCCTGCACAGTTTTGAGATCATAGGTCCAAATCCAGCTACCTGGCTTCCTGTGCGAGGTTTGCATGTACTCCCCATGCTTGAGTAGGTTTCCTCTGGGCACTCAAATTTCCTCCTACATTCCAAAAACATGCATTTAAGGTTAATTTGCAGAGTGAGTTGTCTGTCTCTGTGTGCCCACTAGCAACCAGTTCAGGGTGTCCCCTGCCCACTGTCCAAAGATGGCTGGAATGGGCTCCAGCACCCCCGGGACCCTACTGAGGATAAGCGGTGCAGATGATAAATGACTTAACCACACAAGTCCTAGGGGCACCGTTTCCTGTGTTGTGTGGGCAAGTACAGCCTGGTGGCGCCCATCCCTCTCATACATATGTTTCCACCCGGTCTCGAACCGGGAACAAGCGAACCACTGCACTAAAGATACATATTACATTGCTTAACTGAGGTTACACGGATACGGTGTTATGTTTGACCACTAGATGTTACTGTATTGTGCAGTAGAGGGGTCTCCGACGTGGTTCCCTCGAAGGACAGCTGGGGTGTCTATGCACCTCATCTGAAAATAGCTCACCAGTGCAGGGTCATTGTGATTTTCTGGTAAAATGATTCCTATAGTTGTTGACTGAGTGAGTCTCTTTAACCATTCTTCCAATAATGATCTGCATTTTTATATAGCGCTTTTCAAGTCAAGACTTCCCAAAGCGCTTTACATTGTGCTTCACATTTCCCAATAGCGGCCGTGCAGCCATGTGAGGGGCTAACCTGCTTATTGGGGGTATTAGGGGTTCAGTGTCTTACCCAAGGACACTTCGACATGTAACACGGAGGAGCCGGGATTCGAACTGCGATCTCTTGATCCCAAGACGGGCGCTCTACCTCCTGAGCCACTGCCGCCCAATATTGTATAATATCTACTGGTGAAGTAATTAAAGGGGAAAAAAAATAACATATTATGTTTGAAAATGCTCTATAAGATTGCACTACAAAAAAAAACAATAAAATAAACCAAATAATGTAATATATCTTGCACATATTTTTGCTGATTTTAGTTATGTTATTATACATTCCTGTTAAAGTTGGAACCTAGTTAAAAAGATACTTTAACTAATTGAAGATATTTTTAGCTCATTTTAGTAGTCATTTTTTTACCTTTTCTAGAAAAATACCTAGATAAAAGTATAGTAGGGCAGTGCAGTGGTTAGCGCGTGTGCGGCACAGTTCTGAGATCATGAGATCAAACCTCCTGTGTGGAGTTTGCATGTTCTCCCCGTGCTTGTGTGTATTTCTTCCAGGCACTCCGGTTTCCTCCCACATTCCAAAAACATGCATGTCAGGTTAATTGGCCGGTCCAGATTGTCCCTCGGTGTGAATGAGTGAGTGAGTTGTCTGTCTCTGTGTGCCTTGCAACCGGTTCAGGGTGTCCCCTGCCCACTGCCCGAAGATAGCTGGGATGGGCTCCAGCACCCCTGTGACCCTACTGAGGATCAGCAGTGCAGATAATGGATGGATGGAAAGTATAGTAAAACTTGAAAGATAGGTTAAATAGATGGTAAAATCTCAAATTCCAGCAAAATGATTTACCAAAATTGAACAAAAAAATTAATACTGTCAATTTTGGCACCTTGATTATTTAAGCTCTAGAAAAGGTTTCCAAACACTCCAGGGATTTTGCCTATCTCAGGTTTTACTGTATTGGTAATAATGCAAATACCATCCTTTAGAGGTTATTAACTTGAATGACCTTTTAACAATCATGAAGCTGGAATTAAAGGAATTGTGAGCTCTCATTAAATGGAATATTAGGTCGAAATTAGTTGGGATTTCATATTTCTTCACATAAATCTTTGTATTTTTGTTACTGCCGAAATTTGCAATTAAGTTATCCGCATCAATGACTGCTCTAGATTTCGGTAAAGTATCCGCTGGGAAAAAATGTCTCCAACATACCTGTCAAAATAGGACACACAAGAAATGACATGGAGGACAAACCAACCCCCCTCAAAATATGACATGTACCATATTTATTCATGTATAACACACACTCGTGTATAACATTCACCCTTCAATTTCGGTATAAAATTTGGTTTCACTTTTTCTCAGCTCAAACAAAGCATTTTAAGTGCGGCCATGATGACAATAATTAATCGACTACTTAAGCTATGAACACAATCTAAACTAGAGTACTACAGTGCAAAATTACAGTGTATTTAGTCAATGTCAGCTTCATCATCAGAAACATTAAAGAGTTGTTTTTCTCGTGCTATCTTGCTTTTTTCATCTTTTATCTTTCAGGACGAGTGTCTGTTTCTCCATTCCCTAATATCTGTCTCTGGTACCGTGAATAAAAACAGTGTGAGAATGAGATAAAATCACATGCCTTTTGGAATGTCGTCTACATTACTGGTATTGTAGTACGGTAGTTTGGATTCAGCGCTCTCAACGCCATGACCCGGGTTTGATTCCCATTGCATTCAATGTTATGCGATTGTGGTCAGTGATATCTTTCGAATACGGTAATATACCGGTATAAATGTGTGTATAAAGTTCACCCAATTTGTGAGTTCTTTCTTTAGGTAAAAAAAATGCTTTGACATGGATAAATATGTAACGTAAGGAAGGGAGTCATGTGACCCGTCATTTGACCGATGGGAATCAAGGTGCGTTTTTTTATGCCCGTGGTACAGGAAGCGGCAACTACTCCGCAGATGATTGACATAATGGACAGGTACCATCCGCCACCTGTTAATGTTTAACACGATTTACTGGGTGACTCTCCGACTCCCTGCAAACTGCGCTCGAAGAGGAAATCGAGAGCACAGGCGTGGTCACGATGCGCGTAAAAATAAGAAATTGGAGCCGAGGCCAAAGGTTGTGCGCACGAGACCACATGTGATGACGCTTTTAATTAAATGACAGGAGAAGATGTCACTTATTTAACACGGATTTAATGTCATTTTCATATCGAATTTGGGATCGACTTCAGACATCAATAATGTCTATATGAACACATTTTTTGTCAGTGATGTGGATCATCATTGATGTTTTCAACATTTTTTAAATCACTTATTATTCTCTCTTGCTTTTTCTTTTTTTCTGCATTTTTTTCCTTTTTGTCTTATTTTAAATCAATTTAGAAAGTACGTTTTGACCTCATTGACAGAAAAACTGGTCTTTTCAAGGATTATTTTTCTGATTTCACCAGACTTTTGAATAGGGATGCACAATAACTTTTTTTTTATTGACCAATAACTGTTTAAATCCAGACTGGGGACTGATTCAGATCACGATCACTTAAAAAAACAAAAACACATGCTATTTTTGAAAAAATGAAAAAATACACTTGAAGATCCAATTATTTTGGTGTTTCTTTGTTTTATATTATTTAGATTACAATTAATTGCGTTGTACAGATTATTTTCCCTCGATTTACTAGAGACAGACAAATATAGGATCTATTTTTCATCTCATCTCATTTGCTGCAACGCTTATCCTCAGTAGGGTCGCGGGGGCGCTGGAGCCCATCCCAGCAATCATCGGGCAATGGGCAGGGGACACCCCGAACTGGTTGCCAGCCAATCGCAGGGCACACAGGGACAGACAACTCGCTCGCTCATTCACACCTCGGAACAACTTGGACCGGCCAATCCAACTGAAATGCATGTCTTTGGAATGTGGGAGGAAACCGGAGTGCCCGGAGGAAACCCACGCAAGCACGGGGAGAACATACAAACTCCGCACAGTAAGTCTGGTAGCTGGATTTGAACCCACACCGGAGGTTAATGTATAAATTCCTTGCAGTGTATAGTGTTTAAATTGTAAAAAAAAACATTGATATCATTATCGGTCTGGGAAAGTAGGGTTGTATCGGTATAAAAAAAATGTTAATCATGCCTCAGTAAATTTTGTTTATTAATTGTCTTCCTTTTTCCCCCTCATTTTTTCCACATTTCATTTGTATGTATACTTCTTAAAACAAGATGAAAATCAGTTCGTTGAAATCTTGGGCATTATTTATTTCCTTTTTTCTTAAGAAACAAGTAAAAAATGTAGGAAAATGGAAATTTCTGCCCAAGTATGATTTTTTTCTTTTGCAGTGTATACTTTAGTGTTAAAATTTTGGCCTGAGGGCCTAATGTGGGCCGCTACATCATTTTATGTGGCCCGCGAGAGCGTGAAATGTCTTACCGTCTACAAATTAAAGGGTGCTTTGACAAAAAACTGCATTCCCCACAATGTTGACCCACTAACAGACTGCCAAGTGCCACAGCATGCCAGTATTCCCATATTAATGCCAATTGCGAAATGAATGTCCAAAAAGATTTACATTGTCCCTAGGTGTGAATGAGCGAATGAGTTGTCTGTCCCTGTGTGCCCTGCGATTGGCTGGCAACCAATTCAGGGTGTCCCCTGCCCACTGCCCGGAGATGGCTGGGATGGGCTCCAGCCCCCCCGCGACCCTAATGAGGATAAGCGGTACGGCTGATGAGATGAGATGAGATCTTTAGTTTATAACATATGTGGAGTGACATGTTTTCAATGCAACAGTAATGTTTGTGACCTGAATAAATAATACATTTTACACAAAGAAGTAGTTCCATTTATTTACCCTATCCTTCACTTACATTTAGTTAAATTTATAAGTTACATCAGGCCCCTTAAGGACAGCCATTACGCTGATGTGGCCCACGGGAAAAATACGTTTTACACCCCTACTGTAGAGTGCAGAATAAAGTATTAACTATACAAGGTATGTTTTAATTGATAATCTGTATTGTATTAAATCAATATCGGTGAGATTTATCTTTTCTCCTTTTCCCCTCTATTCTTTTTGCATCCTTTTTGTTCCCCTCTGAAACAATAGTAACATTTAATCGTTTTTTTTAAGCTTTACATAACCATTCCCGATGCATTCACTAACTACATCATCCGTCTGTGATGTCACAAAGGAAGTCAGGGTGATAATTCAGACTCACGAGCGAATAAGACGTTTTTAGTAGATGAGTGTTTTCAGCCCCTTGTGTTGTCCTTCACGGAATGGATGCTTGCCACAAAGATGCCACAGGTAGCCAATCAATACACATGTTTGGTTCACTCGGACGCTTATGTGATGTGGTCTATGCAGAAGCTAGGAAAGACCTAATTTTATTTATTTTGTTGTTTCTGGTAAAGAAAAAAAATACATGAAGGGAATCTTCAGTTGTTTATCAAATAATATGACTGATGGCACAACAAAACTTTGTTTGCGGAAACATAGAGGAGCCCAGCACGACGAAGGAAGAGAGGGAGTCTTGAATGTAAAGGTCGACTGATTATCAGGTGGGCTGATTATCGGCACCCAGATTTGGGAATTTGACGGTAATCAGTATCAGCATTTTTTTTTTTCATTCGACAGGCTGATTATCAGTCACAACACAGAGCAACAGCATTTATCTTCCTCTCATGCTTTCTGTCTTTACGCTGCCCACCTCGCGCCTTCTGATTGTATTAGCGACCGGAATGCAGACTGTAGCAAGAATTAAGGCTGTCGCGAAAATTTTTCATATTAGTGAATTTTTTCACTCTAAATTAGTCTGTTTTTTAACTCTCCAACCCCTTTGTAACCACCCTTGACTGAAATGTCGATAAAATGACAACGTACATGCAGAAGCAGCCAACACCGGTGTTGTGCTTAATTCTGACTCCCCTGCTGAACGTGCACTTGGTTCTTGGTAGGCTTCTCAGCGCTGTGCTTGGAATAGAACAAGTTTCGCTATTGTAGTCCGTAAATGTGGTTATTATGAAATATTGATTGGTGTGAATAAAACCAAAAAAGCGATCGTTGTCTATACTAAGACTCTTTGTGCACAAGTAGGCTTTATATAGCGTACTATAGTAGACATATTGTAATGCATGCTTATAGTGTGTGGCCTCGGTGCTGTGGAGATTCCATCTGCAACCTCAGTGGAACTGTTTGAATCTAGGCTTAAAACACACTTCTATTCTATAGTTTATGAATGACCTGTATTTAATGTGGACAATGTCTGTGTATTATTTATTGCAACATCCATTGCAGCCTGGTCATCCTGGAAGGGGGATTACCTCATGTGCGGTCCCTCCTCAAGGTTTCTCCCTTTTCCTCATGTTGAGGTTTTTGAGTTTTTCCTTGCCCTCATGTAAGTTTTAGATCAGGTGGTGGTGTAATAATAGTCTGTGGTTTGCAATAATCTGTGGTCTGTGCAGCCCTTTGAGACTCCATGTGATTAAGGGCGTCACAAATAAACATGACTTGACTTGACCTTAGGATAATCCCTGTTTATTGTAAATAGTTCTTCATTGATCACTGTGACCATGGCCCCATTGTGAATGGGACCCTGGTTGTATTTGATTTCCCCATGTAAACAAATGTTTTAATTGAATTAAAGATCTGACTCCCATATCTACTGTTTGCAAAGTAAAACACACTTTAAACCTATTGAGTTGTGTGTTTTTGGGAGACTTCAGAGGAATACTGCACTTATAAATCTTGTAAAAGTGAAAGATTTGTCATGTTGTGTTAAAATTCTAATTTATTTACTGTAAAGTTTTGGTATATCAATTTTTAAGCTTTAACAGCAAATGAATATCAACTCCAATTACGTTATTAATGCTAAAAATCTGTATAGCCCTTAAAAAACCCATATCAGTCGATCCTTATTCGAATGAAGCATGTTGTTGTTTTCCAGAGTCAAGATGGAGGACGGCAAGCCTGTATGGGCGCCGCACCCCATCGACGGTTTCCAGCTGGGGACCATCGTCGACATTGGTGCCGACAGCCTCACAGTTCAGCCCCTCAAGCGAGATGCCAAGGTCAGACTTTAGTTTTAGCACTCATCAGTGATCTTTAAGACTGAACTGCACGTAGAATGTAAGATAAACTAATTTCTTGTAGTACTGCAATGATTAGTCTGACATTGTTACAACAACAGACCTTGTTTTGGCTGTAATTCTCCATGGAATCCTGTTTATGGAAGCTAATTTAACAATTTCTGTTCACTGTTGAAAGAGTTTATGGTGAGAACCCATAGAACAAACTGTAAGCACTGAAAAACACCAGCCACGAACCTAGAGAAATTTGATTGGGTAGCATTAAGGGTGGGCTGACCTCTGCACACTTAGCGCGCTCCCTTCTCTCTCTCGCCCAGCGCTCTCTGCATGGAATGTAAATACATCCGTATACTTCTTGTTTCCAGTATTTACTGACATTTTTTACAAAAGAACTCTGCTTGCACATTTAAGTCATTATTTACCAAAAAATACAGTCAAAATGAGCTTCAATGATTTTAAGTAATTGCGGATGGCAGACAGGCTCTGGCATCCTTATTATCAATGTTATCAAATCATCAAACGTCTAACAGTTAAACAAAATGCACTGAAGAATTAGCTTTTGTCTGATTTTGGCAGTTTTATTGAATTTTTTCACAAAATATATGGTCTTGTTCAACATGAATTAATAATCTTTTCATGAGTCTCATTTTGGGGGCCCACACTGGTAAGGTGTGGTTCAATGGCTAATAATCCTAAAGCTATCTGCTGATCCCTATCAATAAGCCTCCCTCAGGTCCCCTTCCTCACATGGTTAGTCTGTGCCTTGCCATGAATGCATTTTTTTTTCCATCATAATTTATTTTGTTCTTTATTCTATTTTAACCATTGCGTGTGACTGTGTATGAGGTGTTTTGGGTTGTTGGGTTGGGAGAAGAGCAGATTTTCTTGTTCTGTTGTACGCTGAATTCTTTTATACAGCATTTTTAGTGGTGATTTAAGTGCTTATCAAAGAAATTTGAGTTTTATTTGATTCGATCAGTCTTATTCCTATAAGTAGACTCATTAGTCTCATATTCTTTTAAATGCCAGTTCAGTGGGTTGTCAGTGAAAGTGCAGATTTGTCTTTGCAAGAAATGGGCGGCTGCTTTTGTTTTTTGCCTTGCCCCTAATCTGTCATTGTTCACTTTATATCTGGAATGAGGCCCAGCAAAAGAAAAGTATTTTGTTTCTGGGTGGGGCTGTTTATAATTATTTGTCCCTCAGCAACTCTGGCCACGCCCAGGCAGCTCACGGCTGTCAAAATGTCCCCGAGCATTTATAATGATTTGATGTCTGTGCAGACGTTCGTGGCTGCTGTCAATCAAGTGTTCCCTGCTGAGGATGACGTCGACAAACACGTGGAGGACAACTGTGAGTTTTCCCCCGATTACTCGGCGGATTCTCAATGTTGTGATAAAGCTGTGAAGTAATGCTCTTGTTCAGGTTCTTTGATGTACCTCAATGAAGCCACGCTGCTCAACAACGTCCGAGTCAGATACAGCAAAGACAAAATCTACGTGAGTTTCCCATTTTATGCTAAACCTTTTCAAGAGAAAAGAAGTGATGAGGATTTTACAGAGAGACCAGTAACGTGCAGGCCTCAATCTTTGTAAGAATCAAGAATATAGTTTCTTCTTACCGCGTCATAACTTTGAGCCATACTACTTGTGACATAAAACAATTGTTCCTTCGCTCCAACAATTGCTTCCTGCTGGTCTGTAATTCTGAGGAGGTGTTGCTAAGGAGAATCCAGGACTTATGTCCGTGAAAGGAGACTTAATCCTACCCCTCCCCCTGAGTTTTTTTAAGGGATAGTACAGTCTTTGCGTCCTTGTCAATGGGCATTGCTAGAGTAAGTTGCAAAATGGAAGGAAAGGGAGGGTAGTCTAATTGAGCCTTACTGTGAGACTACTTGAAACATCATCACTCAAAATGTTTGCACTCTGCTCACCTTCAGACATTTGTGGCCAACATCTTGATCGCCGTCAATCCATACTACGACATCCCGAAGCTTTACTCTCCGCAGACCATCGAGCAGTATCGCGGACGCTCCCTAGGGACGCTCCCGCCGCATGTCTACGCCATCGGTGAGGGATGCCGTTAGCCGCACTGCCACGCTCAACGCTAACATAGGTGCGCTCGATATGCAGCCGACAAGGCCTACAGGGAAATGAAGGTCTTGAAGCTGAGTCAGTCCATCATCGTATCAGGAGAATCTGGTGCCGGGAAGACTGAAAATACCAAGTTTGTGCTCAGGTAACTTACAAAGTGTGTCACAGCTAAGACCTTAAATCAATGATGACTGTCGCATTCCCATGGCAGGTACCTGACGTCATCGTATGGAACGGGCCAGGACATCGACGAAAGGATTGTGGAGGGTGTGCCAATCAGCTCCTGCTTTCATCAGCATTCTTTTTCTAACTATCTTTGATGCTGTTTTTTTCCGAGCAGCAAACCCTCTGTTGGAAGCCTTCGGAAACGCCAAAACCGTGCGCAATAACAACAGCAGTCGCTTTGGGAAGTTTGTGGAGATACACTTCAATGAAAAGGTGTGACATCACAATTTGAATTAATACATCAATAATTATTTATAGTTATGAATATTTTTTGTCAGTCAAATCAAACATTTAACGCAAACGAAAATATTATATAGCAAGCCAAATCCCAACTACTAGACTACAAGGTGATGTAGATGAAATACAAAAAAAGGGCATTGGGCTATAGCTTATTATCACACTCCTTTAATTCATGGTGCTAGAGTCAAATGTTAGAAAATGGAGTACAGATGCTGCCCTACTTACGGACGAGATGGGTTCCGGACAATCGTTTGTAAGTTGAATTTGTTCGTAAGTTGCTTCAGTGCTATATTTTGTATGTTTAATGTTTATATAAGTATGTTTAGGGCTTGTATAAGTAGCCTTAGTTGTTTTGTACTAAAAAATAAACATTTCATAAAATAATATGCTCTATAAAGATAAATAAAGTGAAGTTTATCTTACTTGTGGAAGTTGAGCTTTAAGAGTTGGGCAACTTCCTCCTCCGTGGTAGAAAGTGGCCGAAAAAAAAGCGATCCAACCATTTTCTCAACCGCATCAAGCTTCCTTATTCCACTTTCATTTCAAAAGAAACGGCTCGCCTCTTTACACCTTACACCAACCATTTTGAATGAATGCACGAGCTATTAAACAATAAAAATGTCTAGGTTCTTAGCGCGCTAGGGATACAGTACTCGGAAAAATCTCTTTTTGCATATTCCTATTGTATTATGGTTATTGCTCTCAGCTGGTTACCTATATTTAAAAATATTTTTATATGCCATTAAATTTCATACCTCCGTGTTTGATCTTGTGTAACTGTGAGAGGGAGACAAGTTGTTTATTGGTTTATATGGGACACAGACTCTGGCATTATTCTTATCTCATACATTTTATCAAATCATCTAACATCCCACAGTGAAATAATATGCGCTGAAAATGTGATTTTGTCTGGACTACGGGTTTGGCGGTCTTGCTGAAATTTGTCTTAAAATATATGGTATGGCTTTCTTAAAATGAAAATATATATATTTTTGCGATTATGGCTCTTTGGGTCAAAAAAGGTTCCAGACCCCTGTTATATGCAATATGTGACCTTAATGTGTGCCGATAATTTGCATACAGTATATCAAGCATTGATACAGCTGTGATTTGTTATGTATTTATTTAGAATGCGGTGGTGGGAGGCTTTGTGTCACACTACCTTCTGGAGAAGTCTCGCATCTGCCGTCAGAGTGGTGAGGAGAGAAACTATCACATCTTTTACCGTCTTTGTGCCGGAGCACCTGAGGATATTCGACTCAAGTTTCACCTCAGCTCGCCGGATACGTTCAGGGTAGGACAGTAGTCTCCATGCTCCGACATTGGGAGTTGGTTCTGCGTCCTAATTCTTATGCACTCTGTGTACATGTTCTAGTACTTGAACAGAGGATGCACTCGTTTCTTTGCAACCAAGGAGACGGACAAGCAGGTCTTGGATAATCGAAAGAGTTCAGAGGTAGCATTCATTTTGTAACTTTTTTATGATTATTATCACTCTGGGAGACAAAATGTAACTATTTTTATATATAAATGATAGCACGTAAAGGCTGGACCGCTGAAGGACCCCCTCCTGGATGACCACGGCGACTATCAGCGGATGCTGGTGGCCATGAAGAAGATCGGACTTGATGATGTGGAGAAGCTGGACTTATTCCGCATGGTGGCCGGTGTGCTGCACCTTGGCAACATTGACTTTGAGGAGGCGGGGAGCACCTCAGGTAAAAGGGAGGGGCTACATTAGACAGGTGCCATCAGCTGATCTAGCTTTAGCATTTTAGAGACTTAAATTTGCATAAATTCCAGACTACGAGCTGCTACTTTTTTTCCGTGGAATATAAACGCTGCTGCTTAAAATATGGTCAAGCTTTTTTTTTTTTTTTTTTTTTTGATGCGCACTGTCAAAAGGGTGCTGGGGGTAGAGGTAAGATCTTAGGGTGAGGCCCGAACCCGGCTTGAAATTCAGGTCGGGTCTTAAATAGCTGGCAACTGGTTTAGAAATGGTTTGGACTATAAATACAAATCCTCACCTATAATATCTTTGTGAAAACGTAAGAAAACGGCATCATACGAATACATATACAAATCACATTTGGAAATGACGTTTAGAAACATTTATTTGGGAGAAATTTTTCTATGTTTTTGCCTTCATCATGGTTTTGCTCAGTGTGTGACTAGGGTTGTGAGGGGGTTCACATCGCTGTGGTCTATAAATGAAACTAGCGAATTATCTTGTTGGTTCAAGGATAGCCAGCCACGCCTTCCATGCAAATTCCAACTTTGTTAAGTCCAAAATGGTGTGCTCCCAAAGTTTAAGACTGGAGTGCGCGTGGATAGCGTACATGGCGTCTCGTTGAGAGAGCAAAGTACCATCGGTTTCTAACCGAACTGATAGTCAATCCTAAAACTACATGAGTTGTAACACTGCTTCCTGCTTTCTTGATGCCTTTTTTGTGGGGAGGGAAAATAAATCTAACAAGTATATATAATACATATATTAATAATAATAATACATATATACATATATATAATACAAGTATATATAATACATAACAGGAGCAAAACCAGAGGTTTGACAGTAGGTACAAGGATCGAATACAGGCGAATGACAAGAAGACACATTTGTGTGATGCAGCCCTTATTCTCGTTTTCTTTTTGCGCAAGAGTACATATGTTCCATCGCCATCTTGAAATCTCACATGACCTAGGCAAATTTGGGGGGAGAGGAAAACTGCGCAGCTGAAAACCTCACTCTCCATCACTCCCTCCCGGGCTCTTTGAACTCAGTTGGGTATTGTAAACATATACTTAATAGAGACAACATTTAACCTTCTACTTTTTTAAGGAAAACTCAAATAATGCAAACCACCTTTTAAGCCTGCGGCCTCAAATCCAGTGCAGCCCGTGCATAGACAAAATTGTGATTGGTTATTTTATTTGCGCATGTAGCTTTTAATCAGATGTGCTATGTAGTCCAGAATTTACAGTAGTTTATGTACATCTTAATTGACTACATAGAAACATTGTCCGGAGGAGGGGATTTGTGTTTTAGATGTGTTACGGGTTCTACAAATGTCTCTCCATCTGTTCTTTGTAAGGCGGCTGCAGCATCAAGAAGCAGTCCAGCCAAACGCTGCAAAACTGCGCCGAGCTTCTGGGTCTGGACCAGCTGGACCTTCAAGGAAGCCTCACCTCCAGGGTCATGCTCACCTCAGCAGGTGGCATCAAAGGAACCATCATCAAGTACGCTACCTCTGTTCCATTAGTGCTTGTGCTTGTTAAATGGCTAAATAGATACTGATTGCTGGTTGTGTGCCTGCTTTAGGGTTCCTCTGAAAGTGGAACAGGCCAACAACGCTCGCGATGCTTTGGCCAAGGCGGTCTACAGCCGGCTCTTCGACCACGTGGTCACTAGGGTAAACCAGTGCTTCCCGTTTCAGTCGTCCGCTAACTTTATCGGCGTCTTGGACATTGCCGGCTTTGGTGCGTAAGTACGTTTTCCGCTTCCCACAGACACATAGGCTTGTCATTAACCTTTCCTGTTTTCTTTTCCAATGCAGAATACTTTGAACACAACAGTTTTGAGCAGTTCTGCATCAACTACTGCAACGAGAAACTGCAGCAGTTCTTTAATGAGCGCATCCTCAAAGAGGTCAGAATGCTTTTAACCTTAAAACACAGACATGTGAACACAGTTGTCCAAGTCAAATACACGGGGCCCACCAATAATGTTACAAGTGGAGTGCCAGGCCGCTTCAATGTTCTACAGAAATATTGCAGGTATTGAACAAATAACAATGAATAGTAGTTAATTATTGTTATTTAACGTGAGCTCTTTTTATTTACTCTTTATGTGTTTATCTATTTGGCTTTTAAATGTCACACTTACTTTAATCTTCGTACGTAATTAGATACCCAAAGATCGTTATTTTGAAATATAACACATATAACATTCAGACTCATAACTTTGTGCCTCGCGTACTGTGTTCTCATAACACTGCAGACCTGTTTTAATAATATTTAACTAACATCCCCTAACACATTTGTGAACGCAACAGGTCATTATTGACTTCAAGACTTAACTGAATGGATGGAAGAAAAGCAAATGCAAATTGAAGATTAAATTTGCAAGTCCAATGCCAAATGGACTTATGTTTAGATATCCTTGACGTTCCATTTCATGCAACCCACATTTTAAAAAAAATCAATGTGATTGTTGTGTAAGTAAAGGCTTGTTCAAGTCTACATCAGGGCACTTTTTAATTTAAACACAAACACATTTAATTTGTAACATGAAGAGTTGCAACATCACTGGAGTTTAAAATCCTTTTAAAAATACTTATTTGAAGTGTTTGTTGCTTCGGCTCCATGTCCAAGTTGATGCTAAGTTAGCTAAGATCCGTCCAGATTGTAATTACTGACCTCAGCGTCTTTCAGCCGAGGTTTTCACAAGATGACTAAATCCAGTGTTGATCCGCAGGAGCAAGAACTGTATCAAAAAGAGGGCCTGGGAGTCAATGAGGTTCACTATGTGGACAACCAGGACTGCATTGGTACGAAACCACATCAAGAGGATTCATGGCTAAAGACTCCTGACCTGGTCTGTAACTCAAATTATGCCCGTCTATTTTGCAGACCTGGTGGAGGCCAAGATGCTAGGAATCCTGGACATCCTCGATGAGGAAAATCGTCTACCGCAGCCCAGCGACCAGCACTTCACAGACACTGTGCACAACAAACACAAGAATCACTTCCGCTTAACTGTAAGACAATTGTTTTTGCGGGATCCCACTAAACCTCTTCAAAAATCAATGGTATTTCATTTGTATACTTTTGCATGCATTTGTCAGGTTCCAAGGAAATCCAAGTTAGCAGTTCATAGAAACGTGAGGGATGACGAAGGATTTATCATCAGACACTTTGCGGGAGCTGTTTGCTACGAGACGGTGCGTTGTAATTTGTGGCCATCATCAACATAAGAATCCCTCAGAATCAGATGTCTTTCACAAATAACACATTGCGGTGTTGGTCCTCAGAGCAAGTTTGTGGAAAAGAATAACGATGCCCTGCACACGTCGCTAGAATGTCTGCTAAGCGAGTCCAGCGACCGGTTCATCCGAGAACTCTTTGATAATGCCAACAACGCTAATGACGGCAAGCAGAGGGCAGGAAAACTCGGATTCATCAGTGTCGGAAACAAATTTAAGGTTAGCCACTTTATGTGTGTTATTGTGGTTAAGGAGAGGCTGAGCCATTTATTTGTGGTTAAGAGGCTGAGTCATTTTATCTGGAGAAATAATCTGCTCTATTACTCATCAAGTTAAATTCCATGATAGGTCACTAAGAACTTTAAGTGTTCAATTAAGATACTGTAACAAGTGTAACCTTTTGATTTTTGACACCGCTCAAATTTTGTTTCTTCTTCACACAGACTCAGTTGAATATTCTGCTGGAAAAGCTGCGCAGTACAGTCAGTATTACCCTTGACCTTTATCTTTAACTACACTCTAAGCTCCTCGTGACCTTATGTGATTGTTGTTGTTGCTGCTCAGGGTTCCAGTTTCATCCGCTGCATTAAACCCAACTTAAAGATGATCAGCCACCAGTTTGAAGGCGCGCAGATCCTCTCCCAGTTGCAGTGCTCAGGTCAGCCAAGCATCACAATTTAAAGTGGCCTGTTTTGTACTCTCATTCCTCTCATATTGAGTATGAATAACCAATTATGTCACAGTATAAAACAAAAAAAAACATGAAATCATTCACTACCGATGACGGCTAAGGGCGTTGAAAATTAGTTCTGAATTAAGTGCCACTGACGTTTTTGACGTTAATTCTCTTTTTTCCATTTAGGTAGGTTGAATAAAGTCTCTGTCGCAATATCCGATGTGTTCATCACATTTGTGCTTACATTAATGAGAAGATTGTGATGAACATATGGGAAGGTGCCATTGAAGCCTTTATTCAACTTATTTAAAATAATTTGAAATAGAACAAATGGATATCTGTGTTTGTTCAAAATGGCAAATATGAATAAATTTACTATATTTTAATATAGCCCGCACACAAGCATAACACGCATCTTTTAAAAATCAGTAAGATTTCGTTTCACTTTTTCTAGGCTTTAACTAGCATAGTAAG
This sequence comes from Urocampus carinirostris, assembly GCF_059441175.1. NCBI lineage: Eukaryota > Metazoa > Chordata > Actinopteri > Syngnathiformes > Syngnathidae > Urocampus > Urocampus carinirostris. Next base: position 8,558,221 of record NC_142368.1, read on the forward strand.
TGACAAACGCAGAGGTGAGGCAACCTAGTGTCAAAAACTGCATCTATACATAATTTTGAAAAAAGAAATGAATTTGCATGTAGCTCAAATTGAGAATTCAAAATGTGGAATATACACCCGTGCTCGTCACCCTCGCTGATGAGAAAAGCCAATAATGATCGTCAAGTCACATTTAATCGTATAGCCTTTGATCACAAAAATGTCTCAAAGAACTGCACAGGATTACAATTACACCATCGCCTTATCTTAAACCAACATGCGAGCAAGGAAAAACTCCAAAACTCTGCGTGAGGAAAGAAACCTTGAGAAGGGGCCTCACAAGTGGTAATCCCAATTGTCGTTTTGCATGGAATTGTGACCGTCTCAATGATCTTTGTTGACCAGGCATGGTGTCCGTGCTGGACCTGATGCAAGGCGGCTTCCCCTCCAGAGCGCCTTTCCACGAATTGTACAACATGTACAAGAAGTACATGCCCCCTAAACTGGCACGCCTCGATCCACGACTTTTCTGCAAGGTATGTCAGAATTATCCAGCCACAAATTGGTCCAGATAACAAAGACCTGAGGGTATCTCAAGAAGTTGTCATAGCTGACCTCAGATGGTACTTCCAGCTCAATATTCTTTTTGACAAATATTATTTGCTCTCTAGTCCAACTGGAGTTGCCACAGACATTCATTTCTGTAAAATACAAGGTTTTGAAGCTACCTCTGTGTTTCAGGCCTTGTTCAAAGCTTTGGGACTGAATGATAAGGACTACAAATTCGGTTTGACTCGGGTATTTTTCCGACCTGGGAAGGTAAGTGCTGCAATTATCCACTAAGATAAAACCTTTTTGCGCTGATATTTTCTCATGTTTTTTGTTACCTCAGTTTGCCGAGTTTGACCAGATCATGAAGTCGGACCCAGATCACCTAGCAGAACTGGTGCAGCGTGTCAACACCTGGATCATCCACAGCCGTTGGAAGAAGGTGCAGTGGTGTGCACTGTCAGTCATCAAACGTAAGTATGCATTTGTGTTGTGCTCAAGTGGTCGGAGCATTTTCTGTTGACCTGGCAAAAAAATCGAATTTGATTGCAATAATTTAAAATGTTTCTATTGTTTCCTGTTCACGGCTTCCCTCTTGCAATCCCCTGAATCTTTGCCTCCTTGGATTCCTCGTCAGCATTCTTTTTCTTATCTCCAGCTTCCTCTACATTGTTTTTATCCTTCTCCCCTTCTTTTTTGCCCTTCCAATCGACTTCCTCATCCTGGACCATGTTGACCTCATCAGACCTTTCCTCCTCCACTCCCGTGTTTTGGCTTCCTTTTCGTCCTCCCTGTTCTCTCCTTCCAGAGTTTTGATATGACCAATTAAAAAATCTAGTAATGCAACCTTCTCTTGTTTGATCTCTTCAACCTGGAGTTGGTAGCATGAGAACGTGTAAGTGTTGAAGTATGTTGTTGTGCATCTGTGTGCAGTGAAGAACAAGATCTTGTACCGGCGGAGCGCGTGCATAGTCATGCAGAAGACTGTGCGCATGTGGCTCTGCATGAAGAAGCACAAACCTCGGTGGGTTGCTGATGCCGCTTTGTTCCTTCTTGTCCAAGTTGTCAGAACTGCCTCTTCTTTTTCCATTCTTTCCAAGATTTTCAATCTTCTTTTACGTTATCCTTAAATGGTTCTACCCTTTTTTTTTCTCCGCCATCCTCTTTCATGACGTGCGCCAATTGGCGCAGGCACCTGTAACCGCAATTATCTTGTGTGTAAACTGCGCGTAACATGCTTTCCTCAGAATCGATGGCCTGGTAAAGGTGCGACACCTGAAGAAGAGGATGGAGAGCTTCACCGAGGTGGTGGCAGGACTAAAAGAGGGTAAAGAGGAGATGAGTGCACAGGTGGAGAAGCTGGATACCGATATATCCGCCCTCATGGTCAAAATTAAGGTGGGTTGGAGAAATCTCTACCGGTTGCTGGATCGGACCCTGTTGTCATCGCTGCCGTTTTTCCCCATTCCGCCAGGCTACGGAGATGAGGCGCATGGACATTGACCACGAGTATCGAGCTCTTGTGGCGCGCTCGGAGCAGCTGCTAACGGCCATGCAAAACAAGAAGAAGGAAGAGGAAGAACGTGAGCGTCTGCGTCTCATCCAGGAGGAGATGGAGAAGGAAAGGAAGAGAAGAGAGGAGGAAGAGCGCCGCCGCCTAGAGGAAGAAGAAGAGAGACGCGCGTAAGGCTCAATCCACATTAACTCCCTAAAACACAATCTCAGACACTCAGACATTATTTTTTGGGTTGTTTTTTTTTTAACAGAAAAGCTGAGATGGAGATGAAGAGAAAACAGGAAGAGGAGGAGAGAAAGAGAAGAGAGGAGGAGCAGAAGATCCTGCAGGTTTGTGTTCAAATACCTCCCAGCGGCAGAACTAATAATCTGGGGCTCACAAAGAACTGTGTTTTCAGACCATGTAAAACAAAAAAATGAAAAATTTAAAGATTAGATCCTCTTTAATCACACACAAGGTCCATTATTTAGCAGTCTGCGGTTTCAGCGTAGTTTGCTTTTTTGAAACAAAAACTACTGAAAGCAATTGTTTTGCAAAGAGATATTTTATGGCAATAGTTCTTTTTATGTTAATGATTTTGCCCAGTAATGACCCAAACGTTTTAACAGTGTTTTTCTTATTTAAAATAGTAGAATATAAACTAAAACTGTAAAAAAAAATAGACCAAAATAAAGCCCTATCAAAACAATCACTAAAAAAAGAAATTCTCATGTTTTCACACCTTTATAGAAATATAACTTCTATTAAGTTTTAGAAAATGTGAATGTGCGTAAGTTTGTGCAGGTTTCTATCATAAAAAAGGTACCACACAAACTTGTATAAAGTGCAACCCCAATTTTTTATTAAAAATCGGTCTAACATTATGTTTCACTTTTTTCAGCTCAAACTAAGCATTGTGACATTGAAAACTTGCCATAATTAGAATATTTGACAACGAAAACTAAGAACACGATACCAACATAAAAGTTTTTTTTTTTTTAAACATCTGATTCATCATAAGATACACCAGAGTTTTTCAGTTCTGTTTTAGGTTTAAAAAAAATCTTACACGAATAAATCTGAAACGCAATTTTTTTTTTTTTTTCGAAATGTAAACTTTTTGACACCATTTTTAAAAAATGAGATGTCAAAGACTCATCAGTCCCAACATGTACATTATATTTCTCAAGACCCGACATGCTTATTATTCTTTAGAGGAGTAACTATTAGAAAAACAAACTTGTATTCAAAGCACAAAAATACTGCCCTCTGAAGACATTTTTTCCAGGTTGAAAGTTATGTCCAGGTGAAAAACGAAGTAGTGGCTGGGGATAGGGAAGTTTAACATGCCCTGGTGAGGCTGCTGCCCCCTCGACCTACCCCGGATAAGCGGAAGATAATGGGTGCATGTTTTGATTTTGCTCCCAAGTTGTGACTTTTGTTCATATAGTTGGAAATGGAAAAGCAACTGGAGGCGGACCGAGAAGAGGAAATTTCACGCCAGGCAGTTCAGGAGCAGGAGCGGCGAGACCGGGAGTTGGCGCTGAGGATCGCCCGCAGCGAGTCCGAACTCATCCCAGACGAATCGCAGAACGATGCCGCTCTCCGCAGGTAAAAGCTCCGTCAGAGCACCGTGTGTCAGCTTCAAGCTGATACCATACCGAACACCATCAACGGGTTGACGGGAACGAGCTTAGAAGTCATTTTTAACGTTTGGTTGTTCTCCTCCCGGCAGTGCCGAGTCGTCGCTTCCGTCATCTCCCGAACGAGCAGCGTAAGAACTCTGAACTCCCATTACGACTCCTCCGACCCTCTAACTTCTGACCTCTAAACCCCTTGCATGCCGTGGAGTCAGACAGGAAGTGTTTTCTGATTGGACCTGCGGGCCACACCTTTAATTCAGTTGTGTTTTTGTAACAGTCGTCTGGTTTTGTGTTTTCAGCGGTTCCACTGCTCCCAAAGCGTTGAATTTGAGCATGTAGGTAACAGCAAACAAAAGGCAAACAAAGGAACGGATGCTACTGAGCGCCGTTGTGCATCATAAATTGTTTTAGTTGCGTCCAGTGGTACCTCTTCACACGAGCTTAATTTATTACAGGATCATGCTCGTTGCTTGAATTGCTCATGTAACCAGGAAATTTTCCCTTTATGAGATAATAAAAACTAATTGGCCCTTTCCCAACCTCCCAAAAGTCTCAAAGTAAACACAGCATAGCTATAAAATATCTTCCGTATCACTAAAAACACATTCAAATAGTGATTACCATAAAAAATACATTAATTAGATAAATATGATTCTAAAAAGGAAATAAAATGCCAGTCTATTATGAGCACTCACCAGTCGCTGTAACAAAGGTTTGTGTGTGTTGCTGAGGAAGTAGTGAGGTTGGGTCTGGTGGGGGATTTGCAAGAAAGAGTGACGAAGATCAAATACTCGAATAAAACATGTTTGTGTTCCCCTTATTTCATAGTTTTTGCTCATTTCAAATCGTGTACACCGTACAACAATTATTTTACGGGAAACATTAAAAAAAGACCAATCTCATCTAGATTCTACATAGTCTTTCTTGCTGTGAAGGAATAGTTGCCCCATTGTGTTTCCTAGGTTCATCATCGGTTAATAAGGAGGATTTGCAATTATTAACAAGGGGTGCAATTAGCGGAGGATTACAGGTACGAGATCGAGAGACTGTCGATGATCCGAAATCAATTACTGTACACTTAACATTAAAGTTACTGTAACTTTAAGTGAGCGTAAAAACAAGAAATGTTTAATGCACAATTTCAAAATGGACGTGCGGTAAACAGTCTCTTGTGATAGCCACTGGGACTGCTCGTGAACTGGATTGTATAGATAGCAAGATTTTTGTTTGAAATAAAACTCGTATACCAAAATTCTCGTATTTGAAGTGCTCGTATAAAGAGGTACCGCTGCATTTTGTTGAATGATGTTGATAATAATGATGAAACCTTGTAGGGAGGAGATGGCAAAAGAAATGAGCGAGCTCCTGGCGAGGTGCGTGTAAACGTCTCGGATTCCTTAATCCCCGAATGATCACTGGTGGTGTTGTCTTGCTTACTGATTGGCCGGCTGATTTTAAAATCAACTTTATCGCTTTTCACGTGTTGATTATTTTGTCTTCAATCACCCGGAAAATCCCTTTATTTTGAAATCCACTGAATCACTGACGGTGATGGTGAAGGTCGCCGAACAGGATGTAACTTGATTGTGTGAAATGACTTCCTTTCGCCAAGACTTGACATATTCGTTGTCCCGTTTCGCAACTAGCGCTCCAGGCTAAATACTAGTTTCTGTTTTCCCACTGATATCCCGCAACCTTTTTTTTGTGTGTGTTTTCTGTTTGGTCATCATCAGAGCTCCTCAGGTCCAGGCTAACAAAGCGGCCGGAGTCGCTAGCAGCAAATACCAACTTAGCAAATGGAAGTATGCCGAACTCAGAGACGCCATCAACACTTCCTGCGGTGAGATGAAACCTTTTGCACTTGAGCAATGTTGCGCGAGTCTTAACACGCGCTTGTGCTCCGTAGACATCGAGCTGCTGGCGGCGTGCCGGGAGGAGTTCCACCGCCGGCTGAAGGTCTACCATGCCTGGAAATCCAAAAATAAAAAAAGGAACACTGCCACAGATCAGCGGGCACCCAAATCGGTCACTGACTATGGTATGTTCGTGAAATTATCTCCTTGTTTGTTTATGCTCTTTGTATAACCACTTTTACCAGGGTCACCGAAGAAGAATCTTTGTTGTTCTCTATGAAAGGCCGTCATTGAGATGTCAAGTCCCTCTTTAATTGACAGTCACAACAAGAAATTGACGTGTCCCCTATTTTCTGTGTTTGTGTGCGTTTCATCCCCCCTACCATTAGTCCGAGGGTGTGGGTGTTTAATGCCATGTTTACTTCCAGGTGGTGCTCCATCTATGATAAAAGGCCGTAAGTGTAAGTTTGTTTTAGAATTTAGAGCATAGCATTATTACTAACCACCCCGCCACCCCTCACTGATCCCGTCCCTTCCTGGTGTCTGCTCCCACGGTGCCGCTGGGATTTTTTTTTTTTTTTTTTTTTTTTTTTAATTTAAACAACGGCTGGTCTTAGAAACGGTGAGGGTTTCCATAGCAACCTGCTTGCGCTGTGGTGTGCATGTGCGTGAACATTGAAAGCGTTTTATTCCACCAGCAGTTTCCGCCAAGCAGCGGAGTCTCATGTGCCTGATTAAATTTGGTAGTATAGGTAGTCTTATAGAATAAGTGCAATAATTTAATTTGGAGTGTATTTAGATAATATTTCACAAAGGTTTTGTAAGTTATTATGGGGTCTTTGCAGGATAGTGGGGCTTCCAAAAACCTGGCTCTCTTACTCAAGGAGATAAGACAGAAATGCAAGAGAGTGCTTATCCTGCTGGGAAACGGCACAAAGACTTTGCAAATGTCTGGTTCAGTAAGAGAGGGAATTTAAACTTGTGGGTTCCTAAGAACATTGTAACGAAGGTTTTTGATTTGACTTTCCCTTTGGAAATCTTCCTATTCCCTCTATTTTTTCCTTCTCTTTTTATGTTGAATCTCTTGCATCTTGTGTTTGTCTCCCCTTTTTCTACCAAGGCTATCAAGTCTTTTGGGTTGGGGGTTCTTACTATTTTATGAAATTTGCTGGACCTCTTTAGTACACAAAATGAATTCTAGTAACTGTTTCCACGCTACTGGAAGGAAATCCTCGCTTTACTGCTTAAAAAGGGCAGAACAAATTAAGAGTCTATTTTGTATTCAAAGTGTGAAATCGTAGTTCCTTAAAATCGGTCAAAAAGACTAAAAATACTGTCTATTTTTTGTTAACACTCTAAACTGCTTATGTTTTGATTTGTCTTACCAAGTTTCAGCTACTCCATTTTTAATTACATTAATGATTGTTCAGCTCAATGCCCCCATTAGCATCTGATTGAATGCTTTGCAGGGTAGTGCAACACTTCCTCCCGTCTTCTTTGTGTTCCGGCAGCTTTTATCTATGCGGCCTTTTTTTCAACTAACAAATAGTTTGATTGGAAAGAAACGGCAAGCAAATCATTTTAGAGCGAGTCAGCTGGTGGGTGAACGGCATTGTGGTCCATACTGTCACAGCAACTGTGTTGGGAATCCATATTGCAGGGATGCAAAATTGGGCCCTCCAAAAGGAATTTCGCTGCCAGTGACAGGGAATTACCGTGTTTTCCACATTTTAAGGAGCACCGATTATAAGGTGCACATAGTTATAACCACCGCAAGGCTTAGGGTTGCACAAAATTTCGTTTGATCTGTTGGAATATGCCACTGATCACAACTGCATAACATAAGATGCAATGGGAATGTACGATCGTAGTGTGGAGTGTGCCAGATACTGTCGACTACCCAAGTAGGGATACAAACAACATCTCAGAAGGCATAAGGTTGTATCTCATAACAATATTTTTTTTGTCAGGGTAGCAAATTGTCAATGTTGTTTTGGGCCGGGCCGCAAAAATATTGTCAGAAATGAAACCCGTCAGTTGTACTCGCAAAGTCATTACAAGATGCATGATATTCCTAACCGAATGACAGTAAGGTAATTGTGGGGAGTAACTTGGGCATTCTGAACTGAATGAGAACGGCGTTGTGGGAAGTGAATCAGTTGTCCTGAAATATATAAACGCATGGATGTATGCATTCAAAACGTTTGTCACTTTCAAAAAAAGTCAAACAACATTCACTTTAGCATATATGGTATTGGGACTTACAATAGTGTGATAATGACATAAGACCTAGTGCCTTTTCATGTGACGTTTGAATCTCTAGCAGTGGATAAAATATAGCGCTCCCACCCGTCCATATCCCTGGCGGCCCGGTGCTCTTACTTTTGCTATCTATTTAAGCACTGTTGCTACCATCAATATGCACTTGCGTTCAGTGATCAATTATTGACTGATACATGTCCGGACAAATGAGGTAACGCATTCTCAATATTGTCTGCATATAGGGCGCACCAAAATACTAGGCGCACGTTCAACTTTCTGGCCAATTTGGGGATTTTGGGCACGCCTTACAGTCCTAAAAATACAGTAGTTCATCATTTCCACTGATATTCCAGATGGTATGGTTTAAAAAACAATACCTCACCTAATAAATCAACTAAACTAAATTGTGAACCTGGCGACAACTACTGGAAACATTCTTAAATATAAATTGGCCGTGTTTAGCAAACAGAGACCCTGTGGACTGATTCCCAACACAGACAGAACGTGCTAATTTACGTTATTAACTCCAGCGTCTTATGCCTCTTCTCCGTGTGGCCGCCCCCAGCCCAGCAGAATGCGGTCCCCCCTGTGCCAGCCCGCCAGTATGACGTGTCCCTGAATCGGCAGCAGCGTTTCTTCCGCATTCCGTTCATCCGGCCGGGCGACCAGTACAAAGACCCGGAGGGCAAGAAAAAGGGCTGGTGGTACGCCCACTTCGACGGGCCTTGGATCGCCCGGCAGATGGAGCTGCACCCCGACAAGCACCCCATCCTCCTCGTGGCCGGTGAGCACGGCCTGCACCAATGGCATTTACTGACGAGCCGGTTGAAATTGATTTCAAGTATAAATCAGGGTTCGAACGGGCGCTTGAAATCCTTCAAAACGCTTGAAATTTAATGTTTTAGAAAAGTGCTTGAATTTTGGGTCAAGTGCTTGTAAATGCTTAAAATTATTTTCATGTTTCAAACAAGTCTGCTTAAAAATGACACTGACGCTGCTATCTAGTGGCTTCGCTTTGCCATTGCATTTCTTCTCTTATGATAAACAGCAGCCAATTTATTTATTGTGGCGTTGTCCTACGAGGCGTCATTGCCCCCTAGTCATGCCTAAGATTTTACAATACACATCAATTAACGGATTAATGTACTGTACGTTAAATGTTTTAGTATAGCACTTTGAGTGCTATACTAAAACATTTTGAGTTGATTTAAATACGATGTGCAGCATACGTTTTATAAACAGGGTGTCTCAAAAAAATGTACTCACTCTTTTTATCTGTTTCGCGACGTTTGCGCGTTACAGCGTTGTCTGGACAATAATGGTCATCACTTTGAACATTTGCGAACATGATTCATTGCGAGTACATTTTTTTGAGACACCCTGTAGAATAAAATGTAAATAAATGTGTTTAAAGTTCGATCGTTTATTGTTCTAAAATGTAATCATGCAGATTGAGCTAAGACTAATTGAATTTTTTATTTTTAAACCCCAAACTGAAATACTAAATTCAAAGGAAGAACTTTGCAAGTGCACTGCTCTAGATTCCACAATATGTTTTAGCTACGAGAATGGGAAAGCTTTTTGAGTCGCGGGTAGCACCCGGTTGAAGAAATATGGGCAGGGCCGGGAAAAACTAAATGGCTGATTGAGATATGTAAATTTTAGTATGTGCCGATAGTCTTAAATCTAAATGAAGAATAAAGATAACTTAAGCCAACCCATTTTTTCTCATTTGCCTTTTCCTGCACAAGTTATTTTCATTGTCTATTTGTTTATGAGGGGATTGGTTTTGAAACACCACAAATATACAAATATATTTACCAATAAAAACTTTAAAATAATAGCAAAGTAAAATCTCCCCTTTTAAGCAATACATTTGATCTTTTTAAAAACGTTGAAAGTGTTTTTTTTTTTGCATAAAATTTATTATCTTAATAACTTTTATTCATTTATTTATTTATTTTCTCAAGCAAGTGCGGTAAAATGTAGCCAGCTATTTAACTCAATGGAAAATATAGTTTGAATTGGGGTACACCAAGGAGCCTTAAGAAATCCAGGTGAGTGCAATCATATTGCCTTACACAGCCTTTCCGTGGCTTCTATATTATGTTATGAGATCGACTGAGGGAAAGCAATGAGGGGAAAGTTCATGCATCAACTCTGTGATCTTACAGTAAAATGTTATTTAGCAAGGAAAAAACTGTTCAGAAATTGGCAGTGTTAGAGGAGTAACCGAATTCATGTAACGGCATTACTTAATCAGGATACCTTACATCCATTATCTGCACCGCTTATCCTCAATAGGGTCGCGGGGGTGCTGGAGCCCGTCCCAGCGGTCTTCGGGCAGTGGGCAAGGGGACACCCTCAACTGGTTGCCAGCCAGTCGCAGGACACACAGACAGACAACTCACTCGCTCATTCACACCTTGAGAAAACTTGGACGGGCCAATTAACCTGAAATGCAGGTTTTTGGAATGTGGGAGGAAACCCACGCAAGCACAGGGAGAACATGCAAACTCCACACGGGAAGGTTCAATCTCATAATTTCAATCACTGACACAAGAGACACTAGTTGCTTGCAAATGATGTGTTCAGGGACATTTAGTAAATTTGATCTTTTTGTATTTTGCAGTTCATAGTTGTTCAAAATCCACTATCTGATCATTGCGAGAATAATTAACTTAGCCTGGTAAATCTTAATACTGTTCTTTCAAGAGGTTTGGTATCCCCGCTTCAAACAAGAAGTTACTTAAAAATTTCGATTAGCGTGTTTAAAACAATATTGGGTTCTCGATATCTTCTAAATGTGTACTAAAACCGAGCATATCTTGTCTGCCATGTAAAAGATAATGTGTTATTTTCGCTTAGTACTACGTAGTTAGAAGCAACTACTTAATCTGGGTTTCTTTTTCAAGGTGGCATTGTTAATTTATGTTAAACACCAATTGGTAATTTTATTCATAGTTTTTTTTACTTTTATTAGCATATTTGGTATCGGAGTAATCCAGTTACATCAGTATTATAATATTCGGATTACGTTACTGATTACGTTTTTCAACAGGTTACTAGTCACTGTATCAGATTTTATTTTGAAAGTAATCCTCCCATCCCCAGATATTGGAGGTATCACAAATGCCTGGAAAAAAACACCAAAGTGATAGTTCTGCTTGAAATGCATCCTTTCACAAAGTGTTTTTTTTTTTCAGGTTTTCTTGGAAATGAGTATTTTCAAGGCGCTGTTGTCGACTAGAAACATACGTTCAAGCTTTCTTTTGACCTATGACTATTTAGCTACAGAACTCTTAAGAAATGAGTCAGAATTGCAAAAAATGGCTGGCATCTTCCAAGTTGAGAAAACTGTCTGGCATTGAAATAGTTAAGAATCAATTTTGTCATATAGTTTAGTTGTCACGTTGACTGTTACAGTTTTAAGCGCAATATGTCCAGTGCCCGGTTCGAGCTCAATATCCTGGTTGTGTATAGTTCTTATTTCAGATGTTAATACTTTATACTAGAGGTGAACACATTACATGAATATTTCTTTTCTATTCATGTGTCTTTATAGTATATATTTTACTGTAATCTCATTGTAGAACCACAATAACAATGAAGGTGATTTTGATTCTGAAATGCTGATTATTTTGGGAATCGGGCATTGTCTCCTTCAGGCAAAGACGACATGGAGATGTGCGAGCTCAGTCTGGACGAGACGGGCCTGTCCCGCAAACGGGGCGCCGAGATCCTCCCCCGCCAGTTCGAAGAGATCTGGGAACGTTGCGGCGGGGTCCAGTATTTGCGCAGCGCCATCCAGAACCGCCAGGCGCGACCCACCTACGCCACCGCCATGATGCAGGCCACCTTCAAGTGACAACGGATGACCAATTGGCAGGGAAACACCTCTTTTTTTTTTTTTTTTTTCTTTCCTCTTCCTTCCTCGTTCTAATATTTTCGTCCAGCTTTCCCAGGGGTTTGACGATGAGGGCTTGAATTTGACAGGACTGATGTTCCGTCGAACGCTTCCTCCTCCTCGCTCCCAGTTTACGTGCCAGGAAACATCAGGTTCTCTCTATTCACGCGGTAATTCTCGTTTTCCGCGCGCGCGATTGATGAAGCCGAATACGGACACTTATGAAACGCGTAATGATCACGCCTGCAAATGTGAATTAATGACCAATAATGCTGACTCATTTTCTTTCCTTCCTCTTTTGTGTGTCGCCACTGCACAACTATGCATTCGCCAGCAACAGCCACGCAGGCGCCGCGCTAACATTAGCACGTCAATGCTCTCGCGCCGACAGCCCGTCATGTTCAAGTGACCGTCGCCGCGGCGAGCTGCATCAGCATCACGTTTTGCCAGCGAGCTAACTATCAAAGAGCCGTGAAACCGCTCATGTCCGGTGCAGAATGCTGTTTAATCTTAGGACCAATCAAATTTTGATAATTTTTATCAGGTGATCTCGTAAGCAGTCTATGAACTGGAAGCTAGCTACCAGACTGGATCTTTTCTTTACACTTTTTTGGTGGAATCCCAAAAAGCGTGACTTCATTGAGCTTCGCCAATAACTTTCCCGGTTTGACATGTGGCAAGTGCGTCCAAAAAATGTTCTTTACGCTTTCTGAAAATGTCAACCGTGAAAGTATCATAGCCAACGTGTTCCATTTTTGCGGATGTCACAACTCTCCTCGACACTCAATAAACAAACTTGTCACCTGACTCAATTCGTAGAACGTGTCTTTGACATTCCATGTCTCTGATGTTTTTGGAAGAAGTCCCCAAACATTAGCATATTTTCTGAATGTGTCTTCTTAGCCTTTTAACATGACTGTATGCGTCTTTATGTCCCAGACAAGCTTGAGTTTTACTTACAAGACGTAGAAAGTGTGTTTGACATTCTTTGTTCCTGACGTTTCTTTGAACAAGTCCCTGAACATTAGCATATCCTCTGAATGTGTCTTATTTTAGAGGTAAGGTTGGGCCTAAAAAGAATCCAGCCCAACCAGGGCCCGCAGGTATTTGAGTTCGACTCTCCCAGCCCGACCATTTAACGTGATCTGAGGGACAGACCCCAAAGAAAACCCTAATTTTCATATTTTATTTGTGAAGGCTGCGGGTTTCTCTCAATATTTTTTTTTAATATTATCCACCCCTTATTCTTTTTGGTTTCTTTTTCTATGTGGTGCGGGATGGATTCATTTCCCCTCTTGTGCGCCGCAGAGCACTGCAACACAGGCTGCGTTGTGCAAGAGAGCCTTCTGAATCCATTGATCTTTGTCCCCGCAAACAAAGATATAACAAACATGTGCATAATTTCAAAAAAGTCAGCGAGAGAGAAGCCCGGATCGAACCCGAACATACTGATTGACATTTTAGGCCCTACCTAAAATTTGGTTCAGGCTTGAGATCTTACTACGAGTGTTATTTGCCTTTAGACATGACTGCATGAGTCTTTGTTGTATTCAAGACAAGTGTGAGGTTTACAAGACCTCCCACAGTCGATTTAAAAGAAGAATTTGAATCGTTTTCGGTAAGTGTTTGGCTTCTTTCTGTTTCTAACATAGAGACACGTTTATAAAATGCAACTTTGAGTCTGAAAATGTTAATTTGTCATTGAATGCATCTGTGACCAGACTAGATGAGGCGCAAGAGAAAAAGACAGACACGTTTTTGTTTTGTCAAATGAAAAAGTTAAACAACACAAACAAAAAATCAGCAGAACTACAGATTGTAACCCTCTTTTCCTGGCTACAGCTAGATGAGTTTTTCTTTGGATCACAACTGCATGACCATTCCAATCCTTAGTGGCATTTTCCTTTTTGTGAACGTCTCTGCTGGACAGTTTTGTGAAAAAATGACATTGAAAAAGCAAAAGCTGCAAGTTGAAAAAGTTTTGAATCTACTGGAGACAAAAACAAAATGCAACTTAAAATGTCCAAACTAAAGATCACCTGCTGTTGTGTAATCAGGATTTCCAGAAGAATGAAAGTTTTAAGCCATCAGTACATGTCCACTGCTTTTGGATCTGCGTGGCAAAATGAAAAGCACAAAAATATGTGTTTAAACAGCTTGTGAGATCGCCTTGGAAGATCTAAAGAGTATGTTTCTCAAATCCCTGTCAACAAAGGCCAGAGTCCTACAGGTTTTAGTGGATTCCGCTCCCTTACCAACTCAAATAATGAGCTGTAGTTTGAGTAATTGGGTCCTTCTGGGTCCTCAACAAGCAGCTCTGCTCAGTTTTTACCCGCAAAACACCAGTGTCAACATCTTACAGTGAAAAAGCGACTCCTGGATGCAAATTCTGGAGGAGCCTGATCAATTGATAAAAGATGACCTTAAACTTGCTGGACACTGGCCCTAACGTTATATATTTAGGTATTACGTGATTTCTTTACACTTCTGTTCAAAAGTATGGGGTCGCTTCGGATCGCCCTTATTTTTGAAAGGAAAATCACTTTTTTTTTTTCAATGGAGAAAAAATGAAACTCATCAGTAATATACCTCATTGTTGACGTGTTAAGTGACTATTTTAGATGCCAATGTCTGCTTTTAAATGCAATATTTGCATTAGTTTATAGAGTCCCATTTCTAGCAACTAGCACTACAGTGCTGTAATTCTACCTTTTGATTGCTAATAGTGTTTTCGAGGCTAATGGATGATGAGAAACCCCTTTTGCAATATGTTAGCACAGCTGAAAACAGTTTAGCTGGCTAGAGAAGCTGTAATACTGACTTTCCTTCGAGCTCGTCAAGTATCTGGAGCATCACATTTGTGGAGGTTATCAAAATTTCAGAATGGCCAATGAAATAACTACAGTCAATTTTTGTTCTAAGAAATTGCCAAGAAACCAACTATCTATGACAGTGTGTACTACTCCCTTCAGTGAACAGCAAAAACTGACGCTTAACCAGAGAAGAAAAATAAGTGGGTGCACAATCAAGCAAGAGGACAAGTACGTTAGAGTCTCTAGTTTGAGGAATAGACGCCTTACGGGTCCTGAACAGCTTTGTTAAATAGAACTCCGGAAAACACCAGTGTCAACATCTACAGTGAAGAAGCGACTCCGAGATACTGGTTTTTAAGGTCGTGGTAAAGAAAAAGCCATATTTGAGACTGGCCAGCATAAAGAGGATATTCATATACGCAAAAGAGCACGGACTTTGGACATGGATTAATAAAAGTGGCGTTTTCATGGGAAAAAAAATTAAGTGACCCCAAACTTTTAAAGTAGGGGTCGGGAACCTTTTTGACTCAAAGAGCCATAAAAGCAAAATATATTAATTTTATTTTGGGAAAGAGCCACACCATGTATTGAGACAAATTTACTAAATTGCTAAACCTGCGCCCCAGACAAAAGCTTAGTCTTCAGCACATTTATTTTTGATGATTTGAGAACAATTATGAAAAGAGAATGCCAGAGCCTGTGTCCCAAAATCAACAAACATACCACTTTAAACTTGTCTCTTTCTTGCAATGACTCAAGATCGGTTCAACTCATTTTGACCCTTTTTTTCATACCTATTGGTTTCAAAACCAGATGCAAGCAGTTATTTTGTAAAAACGTCACAACATTCTGCAAACAGGGAGCCTGATGTGCTTACCTTTGGCGCAGACGCCGTAGGGCGAGAGATGGGAGGGAGTGATTGCACTTTTAGCATAGCTCCACCCATTCCTCCCACTCACCCAATCAAATAACTTTAAGTTCTCTTCCGGTGTATTGGCGTATTTACAGTTTGTTCTGTGGATTCATGTTATATATCTGAACACTGAACACAGATTATATAACGAGTTGTTGTTTTTTTTTTTGCTGTGACACCTTGACTGTAAATTGAAGTGAAAAACTTGCCCTAGATATTCTGTGAAGTACTGCTTTGATATTCAGCTTTGGTTTGGCTTTGCGTGTATCTGAACAGGATCGACAGCTCATGTTTTGAACGAGATGGAGAAAATTTGCATGCAATCAAATTTGTCTCTGAGCCACAGTTACTCATAGAAAGAGCCATATATTGGTTCCCGACTCCTGTTTTAAAGAGTTTATGGGTGAATTGTTCCTGCCTTCATAATGATGCGAGTCCACAGTTATCAAACGAAACAAGCATGTCCATTCTCTCCTTGCCTCTTGGTCACCTGCATACGGCGCCCCTTCCGGGTTCCAGGTGACACTCGGCGCCATCTCCGCATCGTCTGGGCTGTAATTCGCAGATGCTCCGGCACGGGAGTCCGTCCAGGGACAAGAAACCGGGCTCGCATAAGCACCTCGCCTCCGCGGATCTTCCAAAACTCGTGGGCTCCACCGCGCAGCGAGAACCGCTCCCGCAACCAAGGAACTTGCAGGGATCGGCCCGGTCCGCTACAGGGAGTAGTCGCACCGTCATGTGAGTAACATGGTCTTTTTTTGTATGCATATCAATCTACGAATACGTGGAATTGGAGCTTATTGGATCCCTTAAAAGATCCTTTATTTTTTCCAATAAGAACGTGTATTGTTCCTCCCCACAATCATGCAGATATGTTCCCAAAATGTTATTTTTTTACATTAATAAAACACAAACACTAAAACTATATTTGATATAGTAAATGACAGATCATTTTGTATATTATAATTATAAATATTCTGCAAAAATGTTTTGATCAAGAAAACTAATATTAAAAAATGTCAAATATATAAGTAATTAGTAAAGTTATCTGATGTGACACTGCAGTAATGCCATCAATCCATTATCTGCACCACTTATCCTCAGTAGGGCCATGGGGGTGCTGGAGCCCATCCCTGCTGTCTCCAGGCAGTGGGCAGGGGACAACCTGAACTGGTTGCCAGCCAGTCGCGGGGCACACAGAGATAGGCAACTCATTCACACCTAGGGACAATTTGGACCGGCCAATTAACCTGACATGCCTGTTTTTGGAATGTGGGAGGAAACCGGAGTACCTGGAGGAAACCCACGCAAGCACGGGGAGAACATGCAAACTCCACACAGGAGGTTCAATCTCATGACCTCAGAACTGTGCCGCACATGCGCTAATCACTGCGCCGCCGTGCTGCCCCTGCAGTAATGATTTACTTAATGATATCATTACCAAGTAAAATATAAACATATATTGCCCAAGACACACCACAGGAAATGGGGCCCATACAACACTGCGGGTAAGTGAACATTAGATCCTACGCTATATTGCGTTTACACACAATCAGAGGGACAGTGTGTTTTATTAAAAAACTTTAGTCATGTGACCGAAAACAAGTGCTACAAAGCACAAGGAAGATTACAAACTATGGAGACTTCAGGTGACCAAACTGCACCACTTCCTTTTGAGGTTTTTGGGTATCCATAGCAGCAAGATGGCAAACAATTATGTCAGCAATCTCAAATAAATGCTTATTTCTGCATCTTTGAATACTGTATGCCTGTTTACATGATAGTTTGTGTATTTTTTGCATATTATACGAAATCATATTTTTAGTTTCTGCCAGGAGTTGCTGAATAATACACAATGTCCCTTCAAAGTGGTAATTTAACAGTACCTCCAAATTAAAGGGATAGTAAACTGCCATTAATTAAATGCCATATTATGTACCATAATTTCCACATTACAAGTTTCAACTTTTTTTAGTGGAAGTATAGGAGCTCCACTCCACGCAACGGCCCGGTATTGCAGTACCTCCGGGAACGGTGCATTCGCAATGATCGCAGCAAGGCTTTAAGGCTAGGACCTTAGCTTGGCTTTTTGGCTGAGAGTAAGTGTCCCGGCTCCTAGGCTTTGTAGCGTATTATGAACTGACCGATAACGGATAATGGATAATGATTTATGAACAAGCTAAATAACCTTAAAAACCCCTTAAAACCCCCCCTACAATGTTGGCAACAAAATTGACTTGGTATAATTGGAAATTATTTGAATGAAACAAACTTTTTCTTCTTTTTCCCTGTTTTTTTCTATCCTTTTTAATTCCTTTAAAAAAACCTCATTGTGTTTTTTTTTTCCTAGCTGTTACTTTTTTGTTTTTGTTCTCTATTTACTTTTTTTCCTTTGTTTTTTTTCTGGCTTTTTTTCTGAATTCTTCCTTCTTTTTTCTCTTCCTTTTGTTTCTCTTTTTCCTCAGCTTTTCACTACTTTTTCATTTTGGTATTTTTTTCTTTTTTGTTCTATTCCCCCTTCCTTTAAGTCATTTTGTGCATGATTTTACATAATAGTTGGTCATATAGGGATGAAAGAAGCAAAAACAACCTGAAGAGCCGTTTAGGACCTGAAAAAGCCAGTTCCTTTTAGTGAGCCGAGCCGAAGAAGCCGGTTCCCGACAAACCCTACTAACTTTACTTTTCAACTTCGTTCGACATTGACTTCAAAATACCGCATTTAGGACACAACGTCAGGGGAACCTGTGTATTTTTACCTTCATGCACTGTAACTTTGACTTAATTCGCTTCTTAATTAGCACTTTCGGGCCCTGATTTTTGTGAGCTGGCTAGATTTTCTTGTGCGCTGAGAATGTGCGCGATTGCACACGCGCGCAGCTTAGAGGGAACATTGCTTGCGGTCATATATTTCTGAACGTTTCAAAAGGTCTCAATCACCTGGCTCCACATCCAACGAACGGCTGTCGATGTCGATCTGCAGATGCGCAGCAGCGGTCGTGCAGAAATCTTTCAGGACGCACTGGACCGCCTCCGTGATGTTGTAGGGCACGGATTTCGCCAACTGGACCTTGCTGTTAACCACCACGCTGCCTTTGCGGAAGTTAAGGATCTCCAAGTTGCGGAATCCTGTCAGGTTAGCCTGCAAGTACGGCATCAGCTTTTTTTTGGGAGGGGAGGGGTTAGGCGGGGAATAGAATAGAAAAGAATATACATTTATTGTCATTGTTACAACATGGGATATATTGTGACAAGGAAATTGGACGTGGCACTCCAGTTCCACATTTTACAGTGAGGATATAAGGAAAACAAAGAGATAAAGGAACAAAGAAGATGTTTGATCTTGGAAACAAGAGAGGTATCACCCAAACAAAGATCACAAACAAAAGTTAGGGTAGAGATTCAAGGATTTTCACTTTATCAAGTTATGTTCTTAAGCGTAGAGGGAAAAACTGTCTCTAATGTTAGATAAGTGTCACTGCAGTTCAGATTGTATGAGTTTTTAGCTATAAACTCTTTGTTTTATCAGTCATGTATATCTCCACTCATTTAGTCGAAATGAATGCACCTTATGATTATTTATATATTTGAGTATTTACTTCTCTCTGTAATCAATTTTCAAATATCCGATCCTACAGTTGTTAGACAGTGTCTACATTGTTCCAAAATGAGTCTCAGTTGTTGGGAAAAGGCCATGAGTTTCATCAACACATGCTAGAATCAGTCTAAACCAGGGGTGTCAAACTCATTTTAACTCGGGGGGCCACACGATAGAACAAACATTCTGTCGGGGGCTGGACTAGTAGATTAAAAAGAAAGAAAAAGAAAGATGAATAAAAGAGAAAGAGGGGGGGGGGAGAGGGCGGAACAAAGAAAGAAAAAGAGGGAGGGAGAAAGCGTGAGAAACAAACGAGATAAAAAGTTGTGAGAGAGGGGGAAAAGAGAGGGAGAGGAAGAAAGAAATCCAAAGAGAAATAGAAAGACACGGAGAGAGAAAGAGACAAAGAGGAACAAAGGAAGAGAAAAAGAGAGACACAGAGAGTGAAAGAGACAGAGTGGGAGAAAAGAGTGGGAGAGAGAGAGAGAGAGAGAGAGAGAGAGAGAGAGAGAGAGAGAGAGAGAGAGAGAGAGAGAGAGAGAGAGAGAGAGAGAGAGAGAGAGAGAGAGAGAGAGAGAGATACAAGTACAGTGTCTTTGTGAGAGGCACCTGGCTTTGGCAACATCAAGTTGACATATTTCAACCTGCAGCTTGTTTTTCCCTTGCGCTTCTCTGAGTGTTGTGTCGTGGGCCTGATCTGGCCCGTGGGCCGCCTCTTTGACACCTGTGGTCTAAACCGTACCTAGGCACTCCAGTCCTGGAGGTCCGCATGTCCTGCCTAATTTTGGAGATTTTCCGTCTTCAACTCAGGTGATAGACATTATCAGCTCGTAAGCAAACTGGCAGAAGCTGTTTAACAATCCTGGTGATTGGAATCACCAAATTTTGGAGCAGAGAAACCTCAAAAATCAAGCTGGGCATGCGACCCCCTAGGACCGGAGTTCTCAGGTCGGGTCTAGACTCAAAGGGTTGTTCCACTTCTATTAGGTTTTTGACATTACTTTTCAGTATATCCATTCATTCATTTGGCATACCGTCTCTACATTGATCCAAATTATGTTTTGGTTTTCTGTTGGGAGAAAGGTTTGAGTCTTATCAACACTTGCCAGACCCAGTTTGGACAGTGGGTCTGTTTGGTCAGGGTTTTTCCACTAATAATACGTTTTTGTCATAGCACGCACTCTTGGTATATAAATTAATGTCAGCCATTTTGACTTGGCATTTATTCAGTTGTTATAGGGTCTCTACATTGTTCTAAGTTCTTAGTTTGCTGTCGGGAGAAGACCTTGAGTCTTATTGCACCTGCCAGACCCAGTCTACACTAAGGGTTGCTGTTTACTGCGGGTTTTCCACTCATGTTACATTTTTGTCATAGTTTGCCCTCTCGGTATACAAGTTATTGTCAACCATTTATTCTGTGTATGTATTCTATCGTTATACAGTCTCTACATTGTTCCAAACGATGTTTCAGTATGCTGGAGGAAGTCTTGAGTCTTATCACACCTGTCAATCCCAGTCTGGACTAAGGCCTGGTGTTCGGTAGGGTTTTTCGACTAATGTTACGTTTTTGTCGTAGCCCGCCCTCTTGGAGTAAAATTGTGTGTCGGCTATTTTGACTGCACATTTTGTGAAACTGTACAGCTCTGTTCTGTACTTGCATGCTCAAAATAAATGTGATTTATTTATCGCGTAAATGTTATAAAAACCTCAACGGAACTGCTCAACTCCAACTAGACTTGGGTGTAAATTTGTGGGTCCAAAAATGGATATATTCAAGAAAACAAGTTTAGCAAAATAGTCCGATGTAAACTGTCACTCACCACATTGAGCAAGGTATTCTCCAGGGACCTGTACTCAGGCGAAGTCTTGTTGAATAGGTCCTCAGAGAAGTCAAAATTGGTAACTCGTAGGCTGAAGAAGACAACCAGCTCCCGTCCTTGACTGGCTGTTGTCATGGTGGGTGTGGTCAGGTATCTCACAGTGGGCATGACTGTGAGGCTGTCTGACGTGTGGGGCTCAAAAAACCCACTCCCTTCATCTGGGGAATCTGTGGTCACTACTGCGGTCTGGTCCAGTTCCTCCATCAAGTCTTGGACAGCCTCCCCAAAAATGTCCTCCGAAGCGATCGGTTTGTTCATCTGGTTTTCAGCTTCTTTCATGTCCTCCTCAATGATGATGAGAGACGGTTCACTTTGAGCGTGAAGTTCTGCCACCTCAAAGAGACCAAAGTCCACCGTTGGCCCGTTAGGCGCAGAAGTTACTGCAGCAGCAGTTGTTACTGCTGATGAAGCTGGTACATCACTCACACTGACATTGATTTCTAGAGTGGAATTTTCTTCCTGCTTCTCCTGTTCCTCCTCTTCATATGCCTCCAGGGCGTCTTCTTCTAATGCTGGAGTTGTGGCTTTAAAACAACAGATAGGAAAGCTTTGTGAACCCGTATACTGTAGCTAGTTTAATCATCAATGTGGAGATTCCAAATTGTGTTACTTACCCGCTGGCTCAGCATAAGTATTAACTGAAACGGTGGTGACGTCCTGCCCCACCTGCTTGTCCGCACCATCAACTCCCTCTTCAAAGAGCAAGTTGTTACCCTTTAGATTTCCCTGTTGACTAATGTCGTCCAGAACTGATACGGGAATGAAGGGCAAATCATCTTCCTCCATAGGTACAACAGGTTGCAGCTCCTCACCAGTATTTACACCGAAGAGTTCTTTTTCCCCATTAAATGTTTCAAACACCTTAATGGATTCAGCTTGTGGGTCTGTCTCCTGGATAGGTTCTAAAAGATTAGGTGGTTCCTCCGTGTTTAGACGAGGAATATAGACTGTATCCTCTTCTAGTTCGTCTGTGTTGACTTGTACATTTTCCGTTACTTTTGTCTCTCCAGGTTCTAATGCTTTCATTGAGCTGTCTTTATCTTCCACTGTTTTTGGGTCAGTAACATTTCCTGTCTCTTCCTCGTTTTCAACTGGTTCTTCTGGATTAAATTTAACATCCACCACCACTTTTTCATTATGCTCTGAATCTCCTGCTGGTGTTTGTAACTCAGCATTTTCTACATCTGTTTTATTATCCTCTGATATATTTTCCCCTGATTTTGGTTGAGAATCATCAACTGCCTCTTCAGACTCTTTGACGGAATCTTTTAGAGTTGGAGCCGCAGCAAGTACTTCTTTACCTGCTTGTGGAACATCAGTCATATGCTCCTTAGGAGTTGTGAAACTTGTCAGAGACAGTTCCTCTGAATCTGTCGTCGTTTCCTTCAAAATATCAGACAAGGGTTCTTCTGAATAACCCTCTAAAGTTTCCTCTGTAACATCAGGAGAACGTCCCTCCGAAAGAACAGGTAATTGTTCTTCAACAAGAGTAGCTGTTGCCTCTGACACGCCTTCAGCCTCTAGAAAGCTTTCTACTTCTGTATCACCATTAGGTACTTCTGACTTTCTATTCTGCTCAACTTCATGATCTGAATCTCTCTGAGACTCTAAAATGTCAAGTTCTTTGTCCTCATCTGGAATGTAAAAATCAATTCCCTCTAGCCTAGAATTCTCAGTTGGTATGGATGTCTGGTCCAACGTGTCAGGGATTTCTTGTTCAGGCTGTACATCCAAACTTTCGGGGACATGAATTGGTGGAACGCCAAGGTCTTGCATTGGCTCTGTGGACATTTTTCCCGAGTCCAAATTTTCTTCATCAGCAGGTGACAAGGTGAGCGAAACCTGCATAGCGGTTGTTTGGCTATCCTCAGACATGAGGTTCAGGTCGGCTATTGTAGGAGGGTTCAGTGTGTAATCCAAGATTAGGTGCCCAGTTTCCGTATGTAGGAAGGTCTCAATTTTATGAGAAATGATCAAATCTTTCTCTTCCCCGCTTGGCTCCATTGCTTCTGGTTCAAACCTCAGGTCTTCCTCCTCCCCGTTGTCCTCGCCGTTGTCGTCCCCGTCTTCCTCATCATTGGGATCCAGAAGCGTTACAAGCGCGTTGTCCTTCTCCAAGGGGGGCAAGGGCTCTATCAAGCCAAGTTTATCCTCCTCTGGTTCTTTCGGGATCACTTCAAATTCGTTGTGGGAGTCTGGTTCACTGGCCTGAGAAGTGACATAATAATCATCTGGTGTCATCTTTTTCCACCTGCCCTTCCTTCACATGTCTGAATACCTCCGTGCCAGGCTCCTGTGAGGTGGACCACGTTGGCACCAGAAAGACCTCTTCTGGTGCCCGAAGGACCTCCTGTGGTGCCGGATACACTTCCTCTGCAAAAATACAATTATCGACTTGACTTGTTTCAGAATTTACTCATACAAATATTACATCAACTGTACCTGGGTCGAAGGCCAAGGATTCCAGATCAACTGGCAGAGATGCTTCCTCATGCAAAGCTTTTCTCACCATCTCTCTTAGTTTAATTTTTGCCGTCGCTACAGAAGTAATGTCCACCAATTCAGAAGAGCTCGTTTCAAAGACCAGGGAGTAATGGACCGTGATTCCCCCAATGCTGACGGTAAACGGAACAACAAAATTGGCACAACACGGACATCACAAGAAGGGCAATCTAAAACCCAATTACCTGTCAGCTTCCTGTGTCTCGCTTGCGTTGGAAACAAACAAAAAAGGGATCAGAGTTCTGTTTAAATTTCACCAGATAAAAAACAGAGGTGGACGGCCCCTACCTTATCCGCACTACCTGGATACTTTTAAATCCTGGAAGTTTGTCAAAAACGTGCTGCATCTGCGATAGAGAGACTTAGTTCAAACACACTAATGCTGAGCACCTGAAGGTCCTTGATGCTTTTGCTAATCACGTGGCAAATTGCCAACATGTGGAACAACATGAATGGCTGCCTTCTATCTTTGGCCAGCTGGAATCTGCTGTGACATAATAGTATTTGACGTAAACCGGTAACTTCCTGCTTTGATGGACCTGATGTGACGCTACCGACTCCAACTACTTTTCCTTGCACCGTAATAAGGACAGCAAAGAACCAAATTGCTACTGAGAAATGACTACCAAAAGGTTAAATGTTCAGAAAAAAAACTTTAGAACGCATTGACCTTCTCTTCATTTCTTCAGTAAGTGATAGAGAAGTCCTTTAGTTTGTACAAGATGAACAAGCATAACTCACCTGGTCTTGTAGATGGTGAGCAAGGTCAATATACTGAGGAGAGTCTGGATCATCCAGCAGTTCTCTGTATCCTGGATCGACTAGGTCAATGATGAACTCGACTTTCTCCTCCACTGGACTCTCAGGTACAACATTCGGAATGTCGGAGTCCTTAAGATAAAAAGGGATGATACAATTCCGTACCGCACTGGAGGACCGTGTTCTTTTATTTTGACTGAGATTATGTGTCACTAGCTCCTACACGAATCCCGAACTATCAAAAACTAAATCGTACTGTACCTACCGCCTCCATTTCCTCTGTGGTTGTCCACTGTGAATCAAAGGAAGAGGTTGAAGAGGACGCGGCCTGGCTGAGGACGGCGGTGGTGGTCAGAACTTCTGGAACCAACCGAACACAGTTCAGATCCACCTCAGCTGTTTGTAGCGTAAATAAGTAGTAAAAGGATAGTTGTTTTTCTATCTGAGGTTTCTAAAACCATCCTTACCTGGTGCGTCAGAAAAGACCGGACTGGGAGTCGGCAAACCTCTGCAAAAGAATACGAATGCTAACTCCATACTTATGAATAGATGCACAAGTTATAAATATATGGAAACTATATTGTGTAGCAGAAAGATCCATTAGCGATCAGATTCTAAAGAAAAATATCTCAAAAGATGGAGGTACCGTGGTGGAGATGGCCGTTCGTTTTTGAGGCGTTTCATCCTCTGCACACAAACACCAAAAAGACTGTGTCAGTGAGTAGAAAATGCCACGTTTGGCAAAGTAGTCACGCAAGTCTGTAAATAAGGATTACTGCAATAAACTTTATATTTACATGCCAAACCTCTTACTTCAAAGTACTACTTATGCTTGGAATTACATCTTCATTAAGCAGGCTTATATCTTTTAATCATGAGCTGACAGGGCAGCACTTCTCAAGACCCGTTTTTTTTAATCATTCAGATTTGGAAACAATCCTTGTGTAGTTTTCTTGCACTCAATATGGCCCAGTTCCCGTCGGTGCTATTCACCTTGTGGATCATGTCCAGGTGCTCCTCAGAGTCGCTGAAATTTCTGGCGATGTCAGCGATGCAGAGTGACTCTTGCTGACATGCGTGGACCCATCGCTGGTACTCTGAGGTCCCGGGTATTCTGTCTAGAAATATCCTGTAGGCCTCCCACACAGCCTCCTGGCACACTATCGCGGAAAAGAATCGAGGAGAAATGAGGATTGACAAAAGAAGAAAGCGTAAAGGTTGTGCACAGGCGGACCTCGGAGCTGGTAGTACGCCCGATGGCTGGCCAGAACATCGCTAATGCTCTCCTGAGGACAGATCCTCACTCCTGAGTGCAGGAAGACCGACCTCTTGGATCGGCGCCTACCGAGCTCTGATGGCCATCTTGCGGTGGGCAGATGCTGAGACTTAAGGAATGTTGGCAAGGGTGTGGATGTCAAGACCGCCTCCCTCTTTGGACCCAAGTCCAGTATGGCGCTTCTGCCTGTTTCAAAGAAAAACACCAAAGCTGAAATGTTAAGTTATTACTGCTGGCGGTAATGAACGAACAAATCTACCGTAAGATCCGGACTATAGAGCGCACCTGATTATAAGCTGCACCCACCACTTTTCAAGTGATCTGCCACTTTTGTACTTACACAAACCGCACCTCTGTACAAGATGCGCGCGCATGCAATAAAACTTGTGACACAATCACAAGTTTAACCCATCCCAGGCTGTAAGTTCCACAATTGAAACTGAATAAATAGTAGAAAATTTTAGAACAACAATCGGCATCATGAATGGAAACTGATACCCGTAATTAACGTATGATGCAGACTTGTAAAGTCCTGGTCCCGTTGAAAGTAATCCAAGGAAACAAAATGTTTATTTCCAAAGTTAAGGGTGGGAAAAATATATATCCACTATTGTCCGCTGCGACAACAGACAGATCTACCGGTAACTCAGCTTTACCCCACTTTCCATCAGCCCGCGTTTGCTCCGCCCCTTCTTTTTGATTCGCCCGTGGAAAACATATCAGAATAAGTCTCTAAAATAAATACATTACAAAAATATACAGTTGCAAATACATATTTTACATGGTTACACATATTTACGAAGAAAGAAGGTACACCGAGAGAGTTTTCAAAGCTTTAATAATAATAATATAACTTTCATCCCAAACCGTGCCTGTGAAAAGTACCACCACGCTACTCCTAACACGCTCGATATTTTGATCAAGCTAATCATTTAGTTTTAATTAAGACACCTCATTATTATCCTTATGTTGAAAATCTACATATTTATTTCTTGTTTTATTCACTTGTTGCCACAATATATCAATTGATATAGTCCTTATAGTGTCTTTATGTTGTTCTAAGGCACAGGTGTCAAACAGGCGGCCTGCGGGCCAACTCAGGCCCGCTGAGGGATTGAATCTGGCCCGTGAGACAACACTCAGAGAAGCGCAAGAGAAAAACAAGCTGCAGGTTGAAATATGTCAACTTGATGTTGCCAAAGCCAGGTGCCTCGAACAAAGACACTGTATTTGTATTTATTTTTCTCTCTCTTTCTTTTCCACCCCTTTTCTCCCACTCTCTGTCTCTCTCTCTCTTTCACTCTATGTGTCTCTCTTTTTCTCTTCCTTTGTTGCTCTTTGTCTCTTTCTCTCTCTTTGTCTTTTTAACTTCTTTGGCTCTAACTTCCTTTTTTCCTTTTCTCTCTTTTCTTTTTCTCTCTTCCTAC
Organism: Urocampus carinirostris; assembly: GCF_059441175.1. Classification (NCBI taxonomy): domain Eukaryota; kingdom Metazoa; phylum Chordata; class Actinopteri; order Syngnathiformes; family Syngnathidae; genus Urocampus; species Urocampus carinirostris. The sequence goes on from NC_142368.1 coordinate 8,585,074, forward strand.
CCTTAGCGCTTTCTTTTCTCTTTTCTCTCCTTCTGTCTTTCTATTTCTCTTTGGATTTATTTCTTCCGCTACCTTTCTCTCCCCCTCTCTCACGACTTCTCTTTTTATCTCTTTTGTTTCTCACGCTCTCTCCCTCTCTTTTTCTTTCTTTGTCCCGCCCCCTCTCCTTTTCCCTTCCTCTTTCTCTTATTTCTTTATCTCTCTTTTTCTTTCTCTTTAATCTACTATTACGGCCCCCGACAGAATGTTTTGTTTTATCGTGTGGCCCTTGAGTTAAAATGAGTTTGACACCCCTGTTCTAAAGGATGTTCTGATTTACTGTTGGGAGGGAGGCCTTGGGTCTTATCAAGCCACCTTCAGGATTCAGTCTTGACAAAGGATTGGTGTGAAGCTGCTGCCTTGGGAATTTTCCACTAACTTGTCTATACTTCTTGTCTGTCCGCCGTTTTGAAGACACACTTGTGGAACCATTACAGCTTTACAAGCCCAAAATTTTCAGTTTTATTTATTTCAAACTGCTCACTCCAGCTCTTGATTTTACCCGTCTCACCTCCGACCCTCTCGTTAATTCAAAACACGCGGGTGATTGAAATGAGCTCCTGGACTCCTGAGAAAAAGAAGCTTTGAAATGTTGACTAAAGCCAGTTAATCTGACTTTTGGAATTGTTTTCCTTTGCTTGAAGTGGAAAATCTGAACTGGTTATGGCTCAAATCCAAACCACTTTCCAAATATTTCTACTCTACCTACAAAAATGACAATTACCGTAAATTCCGGACTATAGAGCGCACTTGATTATAAGCCGCACTCATCACGTTTTAAGAGGATAACCACTTTTGTACTTACACAAGCCCCACCTGTATATAAGCCGCATGCGCCCACATAAAATCATTTAACACAATCACAAAATTAACCCAAACCCAACTTCAAGTCCCGCGATTGAATCTAAATGTGGGGGGGGGGTTGGGGGTTTTTAAGGGTTATTGATCTATCTTCGTTATTCATTATCCATTATCCGTTATCAGTCAGTTCATAATACGCTACAAAGCCTAGGAGCCGGGACACTTACTCTCAGCCAAAAGGCCAAGCTAAGGTCCTAGCCCTAAAGCCTTGCTGCGATCATTGCGAATGCACCGTTCCCGGAGGTACTGCAATACCGGGCCGATGCGTGGAGTGGACAGAGTAAGCTCTTATTCCATCTCCGGAATGCAAAAATCTAAGGCCAAGCTATGCGTCGGTACTGTAGTCCAAGACGAGTACACAATCTTATATTCATGATTGGCATCATCAAAAACTATAGAAATGATCCCTAAGAGTATAAGTCCACAGTCCAAAAAACCACAGCCGACAAAATTAACGGAAAATGATACCGGTACTTAAGGTTTGATGCAGACCTGCAGAGTCTAGGTCCCGTTGAAAATAATCCAAGGAAAAAAATGTATATTTCCAAAGGTAAGGGTGGGAAAAATATATATTCACTATTGTCCGCCGCGTCCACAAACACGTCTCACCTTTACTCCACTTCCCGTCAGCCCCCGTTGTTTTCGCCCCTTCTTTTTGATTCGCCCGTGGAAAACATATCAGAATAAGTCTCTATAATAAATACATTACAAAAATATACAGTTGCAAATACATATTATACATGGTTACACATATTTACAAAGAAAGACGGTACACCGAGAGAGTTTTCAAAGCTTTAATAATAATATTATAACTTTCATCCCAAACCGTGCCTGTGAAGGGTAGCAAAACGCTACTAGCAACACGCTGGCAACACAGTAGACGGGTCTGTTAAATAAAACATACCGTACATGTTTTTTTCCTCCTTATAACTGACGTCATCAAAGTCGTCTTCCCCAGTATGGGAAAGAGACTATGTCATACAGACGTCGTCCCACGCTCCCTTATTCCAAAACACGCTAGCAACACGCTCGCAAATTAAAGTTTACGTGCAGTAGCTCTGTTTCCATCATTATCAAACTGCTCGATTGCGTTTAGCTTGAAAACTGCGTCATGTGCCTTTCTTTTTGCATTTGCATGGTGAGGATATTACTACGCTAATTTAATTTGTGCACAAGCTAAGAAGTTGCAGTCTTCCTCGGCGCATATATTCCACCGGTCTAAATCTTACCTTTTGTACTCGAGCGCCGCTGGCGGCTGTTGGAAAAATTACATAAATTGGCCGCAGGGTTGAAGGTTTGGGAAAAAAGTAGCGGCTTATAGTCCGGAATTTACGGTAACGTACTGAACATAAGAAGTCTGCAGCACATTGCCGGTGTTCTGCCAAAACGTCTTAACCTCTCGAGACATCCAACCGTAGGCGGATCTGACGGCAATTTTGTTTTCTTTGTAATCAAGTAAAACCAGCGAGACTGAAACTCAGGATTATTGCAAACATAACTTTTATTGAGGATTTTAAACGAGGGTTGGCATCAATGTTCCCCGTAAGCTTCCACGGGTCTGAGCGTTTACATAAAGTCTGCGAGCATTACTTGGAATAACAGTGACTTGTGTGGCAACCAAATCATAAGCAACCATTTCCAAAACCAGACAGCAATCATTTTGATAAAAGGTCACACATTCAATTGTTTTAACAACTTCTACATAACCTTTCCATTTTTTTAATGTGTGATTTGTGACATGATACATTTTTGGGGATTTTTTTACTACTTTTTGGTGGAAGTACAATTTTGGCAACAAGATTGACTTGATCTCTCATCTCATTAGCTGCACCGCTTATCCACAGTAGGGTCGTGGGGGTGTTGGAGCCCATCCCGGCAATCATCGGGCAGTGGGCAGGGGATACCCTGAACTGGTTGCCAGCCAATCGCAGGGAACACGGGGACAGACAACTCACTCGCTCAGTCACACCTAGGGACAATTCGGACCTGAAATGCATGTCTTTGGAATGTGGGAGGAAACCGGAGTGCCCGGAGGAAACCCACGCAAGCACGGGGAGAACATACAAACTCCGCACGGAAAGGCCGGTAGCTGGATTTGAACCCACGCAGGAGGTTACCACGACCTCAGAACTGTGCCGCACACGCGGTAACCACTGCGCCGCTGTGCTGCCCGATTGACTTGATATATTTGGAAATGTTTTGAATGCAACACTAGACCAATCAAGGGAAAACTTTTTCCACGTTTTTTTTTTCCTACTTTTTAATTATTTCCCCCCTAGTCTTTTTTTTTTTCCTTCATTTTTTTTTTTTACGAACTTTTTACTTGGTTTGCTTTTGTTCTCCATCAGAGTGAGGATTTGAATCCCTTATCTAGAGACTTCCACCCCTGTCCTCTTGGAGAGTACAAATTAAAGGTTGATCAAAATCGCGCCGGTCAATTATAGGAACTGATATTTGAGAATTTGACTGATATCAGTATCGGGATTTTTTTGTTTTTATTCGACGAGCGTATTATTGAGTCTCATACAGCCGAGACGCTTTCCTTGCCCCTACTCCTCCCCTACTCTCTCCTGCTACCCACCCTGTGCCTTCTGATTGGATAAGCAACGGGGGAGCGGAGCCACTGAAGCAGGAAAGCACCGCTCCTCAGCTAACATGTGCCGTGATAGAAAAGTGTGTTTACGATTAAGAAACTAGTTTTGGAGAGGTACGTTTAGGTTGAGACTGATTAGTTCTTATCATAACATTAGTTTGTCAAGCGTGAGTGTTTGTGATTGAGAGAGCATAAAAAGCATGCTAAAGTGGAAGTGATGAGCTCTTGCATAACATAAGTTCTTCAACCTGGCTTTAAAACAGGAGTGCCCATACTTTTTAATTTGCGAACTCCGTTGAAATTTTGTTTTAAGTTAATATAGCCATGTTTGTTGTATTTTACTTATTGTAAATTGCTATTGTAAATCGTTTCATGGCCCTATTTAAGTTTTTATGTACCTTTATACGAGTAGCTGCTATTTCAAAGTTAGTTTTTGGTTTAAGTGAAAGATTAATCATGTTAATTCTGTCGAAATATTTATTCATATACTATAGAAGGTTTCAAATATTCTTTGGATTATTAAAACATTCCAGCACCAAATTTTAAGCTTTTACAGAAAATGATATCGGCCCTCTTGATACTAACAATCAGTATTGGCCCCGAATAACTTATGTGGGTTGATCCGTGGTAAAAATCCATTATTGTCTTCTCCCCTTATTTTGAATGCATACTCAAGTTTAAACTTGACAAACTGTACTAGAGAATTTGGAAAATTGGCTTGGAAAGTCTTGAAAAAGTGCTTGAATTTGGCCGTGATAAAGGTGTACAAACCCTTTTGTTACAGGAACATGACGGGAGCGTGGATAACCCTCAGGATTCCCGTGCAACTTGTGTGAGCGGGATAAAGGATTTACTTACGCAATCCTAATGAGCTTTCCAGGTTCATAACGTCTCCAGAGCCTTAATAATAATTTTGTCGGGCTCCATAAACACAGAAGGAAACACACTCACCTTGGACTTGCAAGGTGATGAGCAGAAGCAGTCCCAAGGCTTTGAGCATCGTGGAAAATTTGGAACCAGGAGGACAGTTAGGCGGTCTTCTCCGTCTGTGGACGTCGCATGAAGGCCGATGAGAGTCCAAGGTCCGAAGGTTCTTGAGGAATTGTGAGGAGCGACCGAAGACGGAGGGGAAAGTGTTGTTTGCTCCGCCCTAAGGAACGGTGGCACAGCCATGAGGTTAAAAAAGTAGAGTCTGTTTTGGGAATAATCTGTTTATCTACTGCTCAGACATAATCCCGATTTAACCATCCCAGCTCGCCGCCCTCATCCTGTTAGTGGATTTCTCCACCTCGACCCCCCGGCCAGAAAGATGCCACACTTGGTCGGTCCCGCTCAAGATGCTCTGAGCTGATTTCTGGTAACAATCTCACGAATAATTCAGAATTTCAAGATACCCCTTTGAATTATTTTGGAATTGTGAATCAATCTCAAGGTTTTTAACCCTTGGATGCATGACTTACCGGTAGATAGACTTTACACATGAATGGGGTTGACAATGTGTGGGGAAAAAATACAAATACTATTGGCATCATGTCATATACATATTTTATGACAAATACCTGGAATATGACAATATTAAATACGTTTTTTTTTTTTTTATTTAGAAAGATTTTGAAGAATAACAGACCTTGGGGTCGATTTTCACCCCACTTGTCAATCTAAGGGTTAATGTTGTTCTAATTATAAATCCTTTTTAGGGAGACTAACAAAGGAGACCAATACTGCCATATGTAGATAATGTGTATAAATAAATAAACACGTATATAGATCACATAATACCTTAATATCACGACATGAATGCAATTTTGTAATTTATTTCGGTTTTTATTTTGTCAATTATTTTATCCTGCATTTTTTAATGTGTTTTGTTTCTTCGTGTATTATGTGATTTATGAGGTGTATTTCGTCGTGCATTTTTTTGTGTAGTTTTTGTTTTTTGTAGTTTATTTTTTCGTGTATTTTGTCACATGTTATTCAAATGAGGAGGCGGGTCAAAGTGCCTGAGCAGTTCACCTATTGGTTGACAGGCAATTCAGTAGATCAGTGTACTCGTCCATTAACCAACAGGTGAAATGCTCAGCCAGTTTGACCTGCCTCCTTATTTGAATAAAATTTGGCTGTGACGAAATACATAACAAAAATAAACCACAAAATAAATGATGGACACGATCAGTAGCCTAGATGGTAAGGCGCCCGCTTTGAGACTGGGAGGTCGGTGGTTCGCGCCCCGGCCGAGTCATTCCTAAGACTTAAAAAGTGGTCGGCGGCGCCCTCTGTTGGCTGCGGCTGCATCGGCTCGCTACAACGGGTCAGGTGCAATCGACATTTCGTTCTGTGTACATTGTTACACAGAATGACAATACAAGGAAATTATTATTATTATTATTATTATTATAAAACGCACAGCAAAATAAATAAGACCCGATGAACTAAACGACAAACGGACACAATACTCGACACAATACATGACAAAACCGCACGACAAAGCACACAATAAAAAAATGAGACATGACAAAATACAATAAGAATACACAACGAGATACGCGACACAATGCATGACAAAACGGCATAATACAAAAATAAATACATGACAAAAATACAAAACAAAACGCACAACAAAATAAATGAGACATGACAAACTACATGACAAAATACAAGAAAAGTACGCAACACAATACACGACAAAACGGCATGATACAAAACTAAATACGTGACAAAATAAATGACAAACCTGACCAAATGCTGAACACAAGACGCAACACAATACACTACACAATAAATGATAAAATACACAACAAAATGAATGAGACATGACAAACTACACGACAAAATACAATAAGAGTACACGACGAGATACGCGACACAATACATGACAAAACGGCATAATACAAAACTGAATACATGACAAAATGCAGGACACAATACACTACACATTAAATGACAAAATACACAACAAAATGCACAAAAAACAACAAAATAAATGAGGCATAAAGAACAACACGACAAAATGCAAGAAGAATCCATGACGAGATACGAGACACAATACAAGACAAAACGACAATACAAAACTAAATACATGACAAAGTTTAGGACAAACCTGAAAAATTTCGGACACAATGAATGACAAAATACACGACAAAATAAATGAGACATGAAGAACTATACGAAAATGGAGAATACACGATGAGATACGCGACACAATACTAGACAAAACTAAATTGACGACAAAATGCAGGACACAAAACACTACATGATATATGACAAACTACATTACAAAATACATGACAAAATACAAGAAAAATATGCAACACAATACACGACAAAACGGCATAATACAAAACTAAATACATGACAAAATAAATGACAAACCTGACAAAATGCCGGACACAATATACTACACAATCAATGACAAAATACACGACAAAATAAATGAGACATGAAGAACTACACGACAAAATACATGGAGAATACATGATGAGATACGCGACACAATACAAGACAAAACGACATAATACAAAACTAAATACACGACAAAATGCATGTCACGAATAAACAAAAAAATATACGTCACGACAAAATGCAGGACACAAAAGATACATGACAAACTACACGACAAATTACAAGAAAAATTCATGACACAATACGTGACAGAACACACGACAAAACGACATGATACAAGACTAAATACAAAAATAATACATGACAAAAAAACGACACACGACAAAATAAATGAGACATGACAAACTACAAGACAAATTACCAGAAAAATACATGACACAATACGTAACAGAACACACGACAAAGCGACATAGAACAAGACTAAATACACGACAAAATACTCAACAAATACATGCCAAAAATAAACGACAAAATGAGTGTCTCAACAAAAAGCAGGGCACTATACACTACACGATACATAACAAACTACAGAGAATAAAAATAAAAATACAAGAAGAATACACGACAGAATGCATGACAAAACAACATAGTACAAAACGAAATAAATAAATGTCAACATGCATAGATGTAACGGGTGTAATAATAACTTTTGTTTTATTGAAATTCCTGCTGAAATATGTTGTAATCACGTGTTGTGACTCATTTCATTTGCAGGTAAATTGTACCCATTTTTATACTCATTATTGTTCTTATTTCTATTTTCTCATATATACAAAAAGGATGATGTTGGTTAAAATTCAGACTGAAGAAAAATATGTTGAATTCATTGTAAACGTTAAAAAAAACACTATACGATCTCTTGTTAAAAGTATCTTGTTAAAATGGATGTAAACGTGTATTGTGATCTTCTAAAAAGTATTCTATGTAAATTGAAAAGAAAGCTCTTTGATATGCTTTGGGCAGTCTACAGAGCGAGCTGCCAACAAGATCAAAGCCAGCAGAGAAGCTAATCACGTGTTGTGACTCATTTCATTTGCAGAAACTGTAATAAAAATCTCATAATCCAGTCCAGCGTGAATGTGGATCTCTGGTGGGACAGGTACAACGCGGTTACACATATAAATAGTAATCCTGTTGCCGTAGTAGTACTTCACGCACACATACGTGAAAGTGGTAAGTTGTTTTGGAAAAAAAAACTTCTATTTCCATCTTGGGTTATTTTGGTTGCGTGTGTTTGTGTTTACGATCAAATCCAGACGCCGGGCCGATAATCCCGTTAATTTTCTCCGTGTTTAAGGAATAGAAGAGTCGAGTGTGGGCGGCCGACGTCTGGACCACACAAACATGTTTGCGAAACACCGTCTGCGCCTAAGGCGAGTGTATTAAGAGTGTTTTCTTATCACTTTGCCGAGCCAGCCACACGATAGTAGACCATCCTCCTGTGATTTTCCTTAAACTTCTGAGAAGACACCTAGGTGCTATTAGTTTAATCTTGTATTCTTCGTATCGCCTTGAAAAGCATGTCCTTGACTTTTACGTAAAATAACATCGTAGTGGGTTTCCGCCATGTTCTCTGGTTGATTAATGGTAATCAGCAAATACAGCTTCAGTTGCTTTGCAGTGGCACCTGGTTTTGGCGACATCCAGTGGACACATTGTGGCTCATTTTTCTGTTGCTCTTCTCTCAGCATTGCATTGCGGGCCACATAAAATAATGTGCCAGGTTACATTTGGCCCGGCGGCCATGATTTTGACACGCATTCTAGAACTAACAACACTTCTCTTTTGTGACTACATTAATGGTATTGGTCTCTCAGGAAACGTCCTCTTATGGTTCAGATCCTACCTTTCTGATAGGACGCACTGTGTTAAATATGGCGAAATGACATCAGAGCCCTTTAGGGTTACCTGTGGTGTTCCGCAGGGTTCAGTGCTTGGCCCCCTTCTTTTCAGCATTAACATGCTTCCATTAGGTGATATTATTCGCAAGTATAATATCAGTTTCCATTGCTACGCAGATGACACTCAACTATATCTCCCGATGGAGGAATCTGCCACACTAAACTGTGCAAATTTGGAGGCCTGCCTTACTGAGATAAAAGAGTGGATGTCACTCCATTTCTTGCGTCTTAACTCTGAAAAGACCGAAATGTTAGTTATTGGTCCATCTAAATGCCGCGACTTATTCTCTAAAACTGCTGTGAACATTGACAAATGTCACATCACACAGAGTGACTCACTTAAAAATTTAGGTGACGCAATTTAGTGCTGAAGAAGTGATCCGCAGGTTCGAGAGCGGTCCTGTGGAATGCTATGCCCACTGAGATTTGATCTGCAACCTCAGTGGAACTGTTTGAAGCTAGACTTAAAACACACGTGTATTCTCTAGTTTATGAATGACCTATATTCCATGATGACAATATCTCTGTATTATTTTTTGTTTTTTGTGGTCATCAAGGGTTCTTCATTTTCCTCATATTGAGGTTTTTGGGTTTTTCCTTGCCCTCTTGTAGGTTTTAGATCAGGGGATGGTGTCATAATAATCTGTAGTTTGCAACAGTATGTGGTCTGTGCAGCCCTTTGAGACTCTTTGTGATTAAGGGCTAAACAAATAAACATAAATTGACTTTTAGGAGTTGAACCACAAACTAATAGTGAATTACCCTAAAGTTAAAAAATATTTTAAATAGTTTTTAGGAGCTGCAAAAAATGTATTAATAATAAGTGATTCGGCACGGGGCACTATTTGAAACAATGATAATAACAGCTCATTAAATGTTATTGTTTTATATTATATTATAATATATTTTAATTAGATGACACAACTCCCTCACCTGTAAGAAACAAATGTCGGCTGTATGTACGAACGACGTCACTCACCCGCGGCTTCCTTTTCAGTATTAAGAATCTTTTTCTTGATTTAATACTTAATTAGTCTTAAAAATAACTCCAGTTTTTATTTACAAAGCGTCTATTCAACAAAGAGTGCGCGAAAAAACCCTATACCGTATTTACGTGTTAAAATATTAACGTGAACGTCGACGGATTTGGGCCCAAGCTAACGTCAATTAGCATCATTAACTCGTCTAATGGAGAACCACAGAAGACCCGAAGGTACGTTCTTAACTTGTTTTTCACAAATTTATTTATTCAAGAAGCAACATTTTAATTTGTATGTTTAAATTGAGTATGTGGTGTAATTGGTTATGTATCATTTATTTTCTCTATATTAGGTTAAGACTGACAGCCAAAATCACACAAAGTGCTAAAATAATAGAAAGACGTACCTCATAATTGTTTATTTGTTATGTAATAAGTGATTAAAGAGTACTATGTGAAACAGACTCGATAATTGTCATAAAAATCATTTCAAAAGTATGAAAACTTTCAACAGTAATCTTTACTGTATGATGACAATGTGAACCATGGGCGTAACCCGTCCGTTTTAGCGTGTGCTCAAGCACCCCCAACCCTAATTCAACCCAAGCATCTATACAGAATAGTGCATTTTAACAGCACTCTTTTCCTAAAGAAAGGACAGGATAGGCTTAAATATGATGGAAAATAAGCAAAACAAAACAAAAATGTGAACAGCGCAGCGTCGGTGTTGTGTATGTAGTCGGGTTGCAGTCGGATTCAGAGACAGGCACGGACGGTACAGTCATAGAGTGTTTACTCAACTTCTTCCTCGGTAGTTCTCTAGCACAAGTACAAGGCTGCGCATAAGTATACAGTGACACCGCAGGAAGGGGAGTGTATTACACGACACCACATATTCCCTTTTTGTTAGCATAGGACACAACAGTAGCATTAATCTAAAATACGCAATAACTCTTCGGTAAGTATGAGCTTGTAGAAAACATACATTTCAATATTCATTACCAGATTAGAGGTAAATATTTATCAGAGGTAAGCAATAACGTAAGGAACTATACTGTCAATATCGGTAAGCAAAAGTGTGTAAACCTTGTAAACTTAAGCAGACTGTATGAAGATCACATCATAAACAAACATGACAATTTTTTTAACAATGAACATTCATCATGTCTTTTTTTTTTTTTTTTTTACATCATCACATCTTTTCTGTATTTTTTTTTTTTTTTTTTTTAAGTCACATAATCTTGAAGCCATGCAGGAGCATGTCGTATTCTCGGTGCACTAGGAGAGGGATGTGTTGAGGGCACAGTTTCAGTTTCGGGTGGCTCAGCAACTTGGTCGCTTGGCAGGAGGCTAGCATCATTATCAGGAGGCTGTGGCGCTGAAACAGCAGCACAGGTGGAAGAATGGGCAAGGTGGAAAGCATTCCACACCTTTCCATCAGACAGCAGATAAGTGGCTGGACCCTTCTGAGCTACCACTGTCAGTGGCTTGGTGAACCTTGAGTGTCCTTTCGCAATGATTCCAGGTTTGCGGATGCGAACCGCAGAGCCAATCTGGAAGCTGGGTGATTTTGCACCGCGACGTTTGTCGGTGTATCGTTTGGACTTCCGTTGTTTGTTTTGTATGTTTTGTAGCATGTTGCCTTTGTCAGCAGTGGGACGCATGGAGTGAAGACCTGTGATGTGAAGCTTTGTATTCAGTGGTCTACCATGCAACAGTTCAGCGGGGGATACTGAAGTCACGGCATGTGGTGTAGCTCTGTAAGTCTGTAAAAACTCAGTGAAGAAGGCTTTCAGTGGTTTACCTTCGATGTTGGCCGTTTGTAGACAGTCCTTGAAGACTCTGTTGAAACGCTCAATTTCACCGTTGGCTTGTGGGTAGTACACAGAGCTGCGACGGTGTGTGATGTTCCTGTCACTAAGGAATGCTTCAAACTCGGTCGACACGAACTGAGGGCCATTGTCAGTAACAATTTCCTGTGGATTACCTTCTCTGCTAAACACAATGGAAAGAAAAGTCATAACAGAGGCAGAAGTAACATTTGAGCAGAAGGCAATCTCAGGCCATCGGCTGTAATAGTCAATGAGGGTGATGGCGAAGCGGCAATCAGCAGGCGCAGAGTGAATAGGACCAACAATGTCCACAGCAACTTTTTCCCAGGCAGCCGTTGGGGTAGGCACAGGCTGTAATGGTGCAGTACGCGTGGTTGCGGTTTTGTCATGCTGCAAGCAGGTGGTGCATGATTTGATGGCGAGCTCAACGTGAGAATCCATTCCAGGCCACCAGTACAAGTCTCTCAGTCTTTGTTTTGTGCGAACTATCCCTTGGTGTGTAGCATGAGCAAGTTGGATCATTTTTCCCTGTAGCTGTTGTGGTATCACAACACGATGAGTGCCACGCACAATGACACTGTTCTGCAAGGCAAGCTCATTTTGCACACGGAAGTATGGCACGATGATGGGGTCAAGGCCTTTTGCAGTACGAGGCCATCCCTTCTGCATGTAGTGTCGCACCTTCTGTAGCACTGGACATTCCTCACATGCACTGGAGAGCTCATCAGCAGTGAATGCAGCAAAATCAGGAGACACAGCAGCCACCATCTCCATGATGCCATCATTTTCCAGTTTCGTCAGCTCCTCCGACACCTTGTCATGCACGGCATATGGGAGTCTGCGTAGCTTTTGCTGGACTGGAGGGACGGCTGCACGCACTTTAACTTTGTGTATAAAACCTGTAGCAACGCCTAGAGCATTTGTAGTGTTGACAGTGTAACTCATCTCCGATGCGGCAGGTGTTGCAATCTGCCCATCTTGTATGTGGAGGCGAAGTGCAGTGAACAGGTCCATTCCCAGTAGTGGAGTACCGTCAGGAACTATGTAGAAGTCAGTATGTGCACTCTGGTTGCAGTATGTAGCAGTAAGTTGAAGACAGCCCAACACTGGAATTGGCTTCTTCATGTAGGTCACCAGACGCACAGTAGGCTTTGAGAGAGGCAAGTGCATGAATGATTGTCTGTAAATTCTCTCTGGCAGAATTGAAACTGCTGAACCAGTGTCCACAAGCAGGTCAGTAGTAATTGACTGTTCGTCATTCGCATGGAGAGCAACTGTACACGTAAGGCGCTTTGGGACTGCAGCTGTAGGGGCTACATGACACACAGTAAGTTCTGGGACAGTAACTTCTCTTACTGATCGAGTAGGAATTGCGCTGCGGCACACTTTACTAAAATGTCCAATTTTTCCACATTGGTTGCATTTTGCATTTTTAGCAGGGCATTTGGGGTCATTTGCTAGATGAGAGTTGGATCCACAACGGTAGCAGGTTTTGTGTTGATTCCTTTTATCTCTCGAGCGCTGTGTATGTGTACTGCTCTGATTCCTTTTATCTCTTTGTTGCACAAACTTCACAGGAGTGTCGGACACGTGCACATGAGTAATAGCATTAGCTTCTGAAATAGCAGATTCGACTTGTGTAGCAATAGCGATCGCTTTGTCAAGCTTTAAGTCCGTTTCCAGCAGCAAGCGCTCTCTGATTCTCGAAGAGGACATCTTCTCAATGAATTGATCCCTGATCATATCATCAGCAAACGTGCCAAAGTCACAGTTAGCAATTAATTCCCTCAATGCGGCAATGAACTGAGCAGTGGTCTCGCCCGGTCTCTGAGCACGCTGACGGAACTTGGTACGCTGAGCAACGACATTAATCTTCGGTACAAAGAAAATTTCTAGCGCATCACAGGCGGATTTGTAAGAAGTGCCAGTGTCAGGAAGGGAAAGAAAAATTCTCTGCCCTTCTGTGCCTAAACAGTGCAGCAGTAGTGCGCGCTTTCGTTTGTCCGGCATTTCGTTAGCAGTCAATGCTAGCAGGTAATTTTCGAACATCTGAATCCACGTGGAGTACAACATCGTAGGCTCACCCGGGGTTTCAAGCAAAGCAGGGGGTTGTGAAATTCCGATCCAAGTCATCCTCGTCGCCAATATGTTGTCTCTGAATCCGACTGCAACCCGGCTACATACACAACAGTCGGAAATACCCCACTTCCTTGAAATGGTTCAGTCTTATCATAGCACAACTCTTAAATAACATCCCATCAAAAATAAAATGAGATGTTTTCTGATAATTTTGTATTTTTTCCCCATCAGTTAAACACATTATCATCACATTTTGATGAATAATCTATCAACCATTTTTGGTACTATAAAAGAAAAAACTTATTACAAGTTTTACTGATACTTGAGCTTGTGTTTGCAAACATAGAGGTAGATTATTCATCTATTATTTTAAATGGGAAAACAGAACAACAACCTGTAATTGACTTATGACCGATGTTCCCTGTAATTTTCCACGAGTCTGAGCGTTCACACAAAGTCAGTGAGCAACGCTTGAAACAACAGTGAGCAACAGCAATCCCAAGTGTGGCAATTAAGTCATTATCAAACATGTCCAAAACTTGACATCAAGTTACATTTTTCTGAGTTTCCGGCAATGCAAAATTATTTTTCTCTTTTGAATGAATTGACTCATGTACTATTGCAAAGGTTGTACGGCCTACAAACGTCGTTTGTTCTTACAATTCTTTCGCAAGATATCCATTTCTTTTTATTTCCTGATATATTTTGTCACATAATATTAACATTTTGGGGGGCTTATTTTGTCGGTTGCACGATACACAACTGTATTTGATTACATTTTTGAGTGGAAGTACAATGTTGGCAACAAGATTCACTTGATATCATTGGAAATTATTTGAATGCAACACGAACTTTTTCTTCTTTTTCCGTGTTTTTAAAATTCCTTAAAAAAAATTTAATTGTGTTTATTTTTTCCGAGCTGTTACTTTTTTCTTTTGTTCTCAATTTACTTTTTCCCTACATTTCTTTCTTTTCTTTTTTCTGTCTTTTTTCTAAATTTTTCCTTCTATTTTTCTTTTCCTTGTTTCTTTTTTTCTCAGCTTTTCACAAATTTTTCATTTTGGTATTTTTTTCTTTTTTGTTCTATTCCCCCCTTCATCTAAGTCATAATTTTACATAATATTTGGTCATGTTGGGATTAAAGAAGCCAAAACAACCTAAGGAGCTGTTTAGGACCCGAAAGAGCCGGTTCCTTTTAGTGAGCCGAGCCGAAGAAGCCGGTTCTCGACAACCTCTACTAACTTTACTCAACTTCGTGCTACTTCGACTCGACTTCAAAATACCGCATTTAGGACCCGTGTATTTTTACCTTCATGCACTGTAACTTAGACTTAAGTCGCTTCTTAATTAGTAATTTAAGCCCTCATTTTTGTGCGCTGGCTAGATTTTCTTGTGCGCTGAGTCAGCTTAGAGGGAACACTGCTTATGACTACTAAAATACAGCAGC
Organism: Urocampus carinirostris; assembly: GCF_059441175.1. Lineage (NCBI taxonomy): Eukaryota > Metazoa > Chordata > Actinopteri > Syngnathiformes > Syngnathidae > Urocampus > Urocampus carinirostris. The sequence continues at coordinate 8,600,204 of NC_142368.1, forward strand.
TGACAAAAAATACTGCTATATTGTGTTAAGTGTCATGCAAAAAAGCAAGGAAGAACAAATCATAAAAGGCCTTGCAAGTGGTGGAAGCCAATAGAACTGGTCAAAGTAACAAAACATGAACCTGCCAGGAATGTAAGTTGACCATTTTTTTCTAACTAATTGTCCTAAAATTTAGGACTTAAATGAAGAATTATATTATACTATATTATATATATATTATGATATATGTCAAAAGGACTCACAACTGTGTTGTTAAAAAAACAGAAAAATTCTCGAAATTAGATTTTATTTAACTTCAATTAAAATGGTCTGCATTCACAGTATATAGCGCTTTTCAAGTCACTGAAAACCTCCCTTGGTGCTTTACAATGCGCTTTACACTTACCCATTCACACACACACACTCGCGCACCGATAGCGGCGACAGCCATGTGATGTGCCTACCCCGATATCAGGGGCAGTTGGTGTTCAGTGTCTTGACCAAAGACACTTTGACATTTCACTCATACAAGCCAGGAATCGAACCTGTGACCTCTCAGCCCCAAGATAAGAAGTGGCAAAACAGCGGCCGTATATGTTAGCTTTGTCGAGTTGTGTCTGAAAATTACAAATTTCTAAACTTGAAATCATGTTTTGGAGATATTACTGAGTTTTGGGTACTAGAAAAAAAATGTATTCACGTTTCCATGTACGCTGTATAAAAAAGTACAAAAATGGGACTTTAATATGAGGACAACATGATAGTCAAGGGTGGGGGGGTTTCAAATGCTGATGTTTTGCGAAGCTTCTATGTCACAAGTAGGATAAAAACCTGAAAAGAGCCGAATACGGAAATTTCAAAGTGTAGATAATCAGTTGTTGGGGCACCACTATCTGTGGTGTGTCTTGGGCAAGTACAGCCTGGTGGCGCCAATCCTTTTCCATGGCGTTTTCTGGGGTAGAGGTGAGCTGGCCCACATGAAAGAGATAGTACTGGTTGTCAGTAGCAGGAGAGGCCTCCTGACCTGACTCGGATACAGCACATTCATCATCTGTTTGCCGTTGTCGTGGGTGTAAATCGTCTTTCTGTTCTTCAGAGATGAGTGTGTTGATACTGAGAATAGATCCTAAATCACTGGGGAAGAAAGATTTTTTTGTTGTTGAAGATTACGAAGGGGAAAAGAAGCTCGATTCTGTTTTTCGAAATTTTGGGTAGGCCTGTTTTGTTCACAATCACAATTTACAATATGCATTGTATCACTTGTGTTCTTCACATTTTGGTTGAGACGTTACATCCTTTGATTTTCTGGCATATTAAATGCATTTTGTCCGGTAAAAGCCTTTGCGATTTTGCATAATCTTGTGTGTATATTTAAATTATTTATGTATTTATTTTGATTGTTTGAACCCTAAAGGTGGGTGCGTCGTAAGAGGTGTCCTTAAAAAGTTAAAAGTAAAATATTGGCTCCATTAGGCGTGTGTTAACAATGGCCAACTGAGTTCAAAGAGCCCTTATGCTTTATTTTCAACTGGGCCTTTCTGCGTTTATCTTATCTTTATCAGAGTTGTTTGGGGCAGAACACATTAAGTTCGAGGAATGGGGGTCTGGTCTAGTGCTGGAGAGTGACGTCACACTCATTCCCGCAGGTTTTTTTTTACTTTTTTATTGGTAAGTGAAGCATGAAAATGGTGAAAGTATTTATAATGCCTTGTGCAAGTATAGTCCAAAACGCTAACCCAAACCCCCAAAATAATGAAAAAAGATTATTCTAGCACGTCCAAGAAGTTGCTCTCACATCATGAATGAGCTTAGGTTGCAATCATGACTTTAAGCCAGGCGATGGCAGCAGAAAGTAACAAGGTTTATCATATTCCGCAGTGCAGTAATTTAGCAAACAAGTGCTTTTATTATCAGGGTTCTTACGGGTCCTTAAATCCTTGAAAATGCTTGAATTTTAATGTTGTGTTTTTGAGGATTCAAATGTGTTTTGGGTGAAGTGTTTGTATAAATGCTTGAAACTGTTCCCATGTTATCAACAACTCTCCTTAAAAATATTGCAGACACCGCTCTCTGATGGCTTTGCTTTGTCATTACAATTCTTTTTGCCTCATGATTAACTGCTGCCGGCATTAGTTTGTCCCATGAAGCGCCATGGGCACCTATGGGTCGCGCTGCACCTAAACGATAACGCATTACTTATGGATATTATGGTCCATACAAGAAATTAAGGTAGCTTTTCCCAATGATAAATTGTAATGGGAAGAACTTCCTGCAACTGTAAACTACATACTACACATTTCTCTTAATCATGTTTGCTATTCATTCAAAAACTTAAAATGTTATGCTTTGATAAATGGACACGCAAGATGAAAAATCTTATGTCAATCGCAGATATATTTGTCACTCTGCAAAATATATGATTCACATTTGACTATTGTTCCTCTGGTACGAACACATTATTGTATCACATTATAATGGTTTGTATGCTCTTCCAGAGTGCTTTTTGGCCAAGTTGGCGGTGGCCGTGGCGATAGCGGTCATTAGGAGCAGGCCAGAGGGTACGAGCACGAGCCGGCATGTTGAGGCATTGGCGGCGAAACTGAGAGAACGTGAAGCGACGTGCAGGAGCAAAGCGGCAGAGCTGCAGCAAGAAGTGCTCAGCCTACGACAGGCCCTCTTCGTTGCCACCGCAACTGAAAAAACAGGTAATTAGTTTGACACAGCCTCGTATTGTCTATAGCTTTTATTGTGAAGGAAGCAATACTCTAAACAGGATTTAATTTTAGCTTTAGAGTATCAATTTTTCAGTTTATTGATATGGATGATTGATCAGTCCAGAAGGAAAATAGTAGAGATACAAATAATAATGTATGTATTTGATATTAACAAACTACATTGATTTGCATGATACCGGAAAATTGAATCACACAAAAGCATAAAAAGACATTGTTGACACAAGCCTTTCGAGTCTTAGAAAACAGGTACGGGAAAACAAATTCGGTAAAAATAATGAAATCATTTATCCATATACGATGTTAAAACACTCAACTTATTTAAATGATCAGAAATGATTTTCATAGCATGTCTGAATATTATTTACCCCTGCACCAAAACAGTCCGTTGTCAAATCCTATCTTATAATAATAATAACAATAATAATAATACATTGTATTTCAAAGCGCCTTTCAGGACACCCAAGGTCGCTGTACATATGGGTAGAACACATCAATAAACAGTAAAACAAGCAATTAATAAATAGCCAATAAAACAAATTAGAGTTAAAAGGGCGGTGTGTAAAGCATATGGTCAAGAAAAGGCAAGTTTGAAGAGGTGAGTTTTGAGTCCAGATTTGAAGGCGGACAGGGTCGCAGAATTTGAGGTCAGGCGGCAATGAGTTCCAGAGCTGGGGGGCAGAGCGGCCGAAAGCTCCGCATATAATAGCCTATTGTGACGTCAGTTTCTGGCCCATTGGAAAAGTATACCTGATACTTAGTCACCTGCTGCCACATTAAAATATTCAAACAGAAAGAAATATTCCAAGTATTTATTTTTAATTTTTTTCTATTTAGTATTAGCAATACTTGGTCCCCCTGCTATCATTCTTTCATGTTCAAAATGAATGGGAGAGCTTAAGATCAGTTGCATTGCTCATCAAGGGCACAGCCTGTGGGATTGTACAGGTTTTGTTTTCAGAATGTTTGTCGCACTTCTGCGTACATGTTAATGCCAATTTAATTGATATTGACTGTTGTGCTAGTTAAGAATGACAGCTGCAGACAATACGCAAACGAGTGTCTTAATCGCGGCATAATGGGTTACTTTTCTGTACATAGTTACTCCCGCTGTTTGCTCGCACTCGCATTTTTTCACTTTGACATTCAGAGCACTGGGCAGAAATCATATCACGTCCTCACTCGCCACATGCCCCCCCAATGCTTTGTTTTAAACAGTCAAACTCCCTGGTCCACACCAGTTCCAAGACAGCTGCTATAAAAAAAAAAAAATGCTGTGTATTGTAAGGAGTGTTTGAAATGTAGGAAAAAAGTAGCGGTCGAAGTCTCACATTCACATTATGTTTATGTCTGTCAGGTCACGATAAGACTACGGAAATTGAGTTTGGTCAGGACAGTGACTCCGACACTCCAGAACTTTTTCAGCTATTTCTGTCCCAGCCGCAGCAGATGCAGGATGCTCAACTGAACGCAGGGCTTCCTCAGGAGACCGTCCTCAACTCCGTGTTCGCCTTCCAGAAAGCCGACCTGCCCTCGCTCGGGCCAGGAAGTGACATCAGGGAGGATGCCTTGTGTCAGGTCCTGGACTCGGTGGTGGCCACGTTTCAAAACCCTTCGCTTACGGCAATAGCGGGTCAACTCAACCTGAGGGCGTGTCAAGTTTCCAGTCACGCCATAGAAAGGATCTCGTCGCAAACCTTGCTCAGCCATCGTCTATCTTCATGTCTCAAAGCCACTATAAGGGATCTCACCGGCATGCTGCTACACGCCAGAAGGAGACAACCGGTGAGTTGTACTTAACAAAGTCAAGTCACACTTATTTGTGACGCCCTTGATCACAAAAGGACTGCATAGGTTACAATTACACCATCCCCTAATCTTAAACCAACATGAAGGCAAGGAAAAAAACCCAATTTCAGAAAATCCATCAACACTCTGTAAACTGAGAATAACAGGGTTCTGACAGACATTTCATTGATGGTGGACAATTTGTGTAACCAAGTTTTATCCAGTAAAATAATTTGATGACCTGAAACCTAATATAACTGTAAATTCCGGACTACAGAGCGTACCTGATTGAAATTGGCATGCGCAAATTTAAGGAAGAAAATACATTTTTTTGTACATGCCATACCAGGTTTTAAGCTGCAGGTTTAAACAGCTCTTAGAATTAACTAAGTCACGACCATTTCTTACATTTTAGAAAAAATCTTTGGGGAAATGTCTAGTACAGAAATGTTACTCATTGTGCTGCAGTTAGGACACTTGTTTACAGACTGTGCCCCGAGCGCAGCAGTCTGTTAATTAAATTTCCATTAACATTTACGCAAAAGTTCGACAAAAACTTTCTCAAAACAAAACTTAATGTATTATATTAACTAAAATTTATAAGCCAGTACAATCATATCAGCGTGTACACATGCAGTCATGCAACTGTCGTATTTTCACGACTATAAAGGCGCACCTAAAAGCCTTTAATTTTTTTCAAAAGCTGAACATGCGCCTTATAATACAGTGCGCCTTATATATGGATCAATATTGAGTCGCAAGGTCTCACAATTAAGGCAAGCAGCCCCTGACTAGATTTCCCCCCGTAGGCTAAGTAGTCTGTGGTGTATGCTGGGATATATATAGTCAAGTCAAGTCATTTTTATTTGTATAGCCCTTAATCACAAATAGTCTCAAAGGGCTTCACAAGTTATTACATCATTTCCTAACTAATGTATCAATCATCATTTGAATCGGTCACTATTGGCTAAAGTTATTCAGAAGTAAATGAGGCAGGTCCTTTTTAACCTTTAAAGGCTCCTATAGACTAAAGCAAGGTAAAACAAAAGCCTGCAATTATCCAAAAAAGATGAATATGAATCCCATGTTAGGTTGCTCTACGGCCTGGAGAAAACATTTCTACTCGTCTATTTGTAAACATGAATTCTGGGGCTAAACAGACAGCTAGCAACCAGCAACGTCCATCTATGCAAATGCGTCTCGGCGGATTTTTTATTTTATTCGTCGGAATTATTGCGTGTTTTGGAGTGCTTAAATATTTGACACGCTTGGATTTACTACCCACTCACGATTGTAAGAGGACCATGGTTGCGTTTTATTATTAAGCGTGATGGCTGCAAGACGACTTTGGTGAGCTACCCCGGGGTTATAATTTCCCAGTATCTTGTTTCAGACTGATGCGATGTTTCTGTGATGAGTCTATTTTTAAATTCATTTCAATTCAAAGTGTTTATTGTCATTTGCACATTAAAGAACCATGTTTCTCTGCACAATGAAATTCTTACTTTGCTGTCCACACAGTTGCTAGTGAAAAAGAAAATAGAAACAAAGAAATGGTTATCATTTCTTGCATCCGAAGAGTTTAACCTTCCTAATTTAAATGATCTGTGACATCATACAGACACCGTGTCTGAGACACGTATTTGCCTTACGAGCCATCGGAATGATAAGGAGTTAATAAGTTTGACTGAACTATCTGACTGTTTTGTTGACGTTCCCACTGTAGCACCTTATAGTCTGGTGCGCCCTATATATGGAAAAAAAACTATTTTTGAGGGGTGCGCCTTATAACCCGGTGCGCCTTATAGTCGTGAAAATACAGTAATCTTATGCTCTCCCATTCCTTACACACATGACGTGATGAGACTAGTATTCGCCGGTAACGCGTGAGTGCGTACGCTAGGGTGCCATGCTGAGCGGCGTACGGGTGTTTTAGACCCTAATTATGCCTCCGAAGAAATTCAGTGCAAGCAGCAAAGTTGCTACAGGTGAAAAAAGAAAAGTAGTGCGTACAACTATTGCATTTAAGAAAGAAATAATAGCAAAATATGAAGGAGGTGTGCGAGTGTCTGATCTTGCCTGCGCCTTCTGCTGACCACCACAAAAGTAAGAAATCCTATTCATAATTCTTTTTTTTAATCCTTTTTTTTATTTTTACACGTTTATGTTGGCGTAATCTTTCGTACGGAAGATTACGATAACGCGAACGTACGATGAGCCTGGGTTAGCATAATGTTTACGTTGAACATTCAGGGTGTTGGAACGGAGCCCCCTTTCTAATGAACCGCTCACCACTTGTGGCGACCCGGTGCTAAATGACTTGTAAACGACCTGATTTTTTTATTTTTACACGTTCATGTTAGCGTAATCTTTCGTACGGAAGATTACGATAACGCGGACGTACGATTAGCCTGGTTTAGCTTTATGTTTACGTTAAACATTCAAGGTAAACGTTCAGGGTGTTGGAACGGATCAAAACGATTTACATTATTTTTAATGGGAAAAATGATTTCGGTGATCGAACAAATCGGTTTTCGAACAGGGTTCTGGAACCAATTATGGTCGAGAACCGAGGTTCCACTGTATTTTACTCCCATCAAGCCTAAAATTGTGATGTTATATTGGGCTGTCATCAGTCTGATAAATCAGCCTAATTATTGTGTACCCCTTCTTAGCTAGTAACTAGTGTCAGCATGTGTAATGTTTTATGTAGTCGTATCAAAACTTGATCTCCTCTCTGATCACTTTGTCATGTGAGCAAGGGCTAGGAGATCTTATGCTTTATTCCACGCAAGTGCTGGTTGTTTATTTATTCGAGGATGAAACTGGTGAAAGTAAGAAAATAATTGTTTCAAATACGGTCCAAATGCCAACTTAAATCCCCCAAAGGATGAAAAAAGAAGAGTTTAATTGAGTATGTGCATGTGGCACAGAGGCTGCAATGAGGATTATAGCCAGAAGATGGCATTAGCAAATACAATATTTTCAAAGTTACTGACTCCACCTTTAAATTTGCGCATGCGGTTTTTAATCAGGCGTGTTCTGTAGTCGGTAACTTACGGTACTACAACACAAAATGTCATATCTAATATGTTATATGGAACTTATCAAACTGGTGAACTTAATGTTACGCAATTTGCATGTGTTTTGTTTGTTCTCTTCAATAAACACTATCACAAAGAGAAGTTTCAGTACAAGTAAAGCTGGTTGGTCTCATAAAATGAAGTTCTCCTACTGCTTGTTATTAAAAGTACACAACATCAGATAACTAAGTGGGACCTTGGTTTGTACAGTAACTAGGTGGTGTTTGTAGCATTTGAATTATTAACTCTCTGGTTTTTGCAGAAAATCAGGGTTTAGAGTATGCTCTACAATGAAACGTTGGAGGTTTGTCTTTAATCATTCATTCATGACTCGGCAGAAGTGATTTCCTCCGAATGAGCTCAATGTTAGAGAACCCCGTTATTCTCAGGTTTTGACTTTGGCAAGCTACCCCAAAATGATAATGGTACCTTTTTGCTTCCAGACGGTTGATCTGTTGACGGACTGCTTGGTGGCGTTGAGTCGCAATGCAAAGTCCTTCTTCGTGGGTCACATCCTGTCCGAGGTCAGCGCGCTGGCTGATGAACTGAGCCGCGCAATGCAAGTAAGAGCACGCGTGCACTAAGTATACTTTGCGTTCCAAAAAGAACTCAGAATAAGAAAATGTGAAGTAGAAATCTTGATTTGATTTTTGTTTTCACTGTTACTATACGATTATTAAATTGATGCTGCCATATGTAGAAATAAATCAATACATAAATACCTACAACTGTGTTACATAAATAAATCATGTGACGTCAGCACTAATGAGTTTTTCAAAACAAATAAATAAGCCACAATGCGTAATGTACTATGTGATACTCATTATTTCGGAACAAAATAGTTCATCTCTAATAACGGTATTGTCACACGCCACTGGCTGTCAATGCTGAGGTCTGGCTCATCTTTGAACCGTGTGATGGCGCTTAACACAGAAAAACAACGGCGACAAATGAAGAAAGTGCTGTATCTGATTCAGATCAGGAGGCTTCTTCTGCTACCGGTATCCATTGATACCAGTATTGGAAAACTAAATACATTTAGGGTTCTGAAAAAGAGCTATAGGTTCCAGACCCCCTGATTTAGGGGATGAATGATTTACATATATGGCTGAGAAATGATTTCAATGATTGATTAGTTGAAGATGAATCGATTGGTTCTTGTTGATGGAAAAAATGCAATGATTGGATTTTAAGAGCGCCAAATATTCAATTTTGTTATTCCTATTATATATTAAGAGCAATTCTTGTCTTGGCCAAATATGCCAATATTTCACAAAATGGGACTGGCAGTTATGTACTATTTATACACTGTTCACTATCGGGACGTATCTCTTTCATTTGAGTAAAACAGATTTTGTAGGCCAACCCAGGAAACTCTAAGAACCTTGTCTTTTTGTGTAAATGTACAACAAAAATATGAATCTCCTGTCATTATCTCCATCGGCCCACGATGTATTTTAAAGTATTATATAGAAAATAATATGTCAATATTTGAGGCATCATTGCTTTCAGGTAAAAAATGGATACAGTATCTTGGGGAATGATAGTAATACATTTTCCCATAACTACCTGGGTCGTCAGGGCACAATTTCCTGTGGTGCGTCTCGGGCAAGTACAGCCTGGCGCCACCTGTCTCTCTCCAGGCTGTTTTTTTTTTTTTTTTTTGGGTGAAGGGTTTTCTCCCCAACATTAATCAGTTTCCATTGATACCAGTAGCAGCAGAATCCTCCTGAACTGACTGAGATACAGCACTTCCATCATCTGGTCACTGTTCTTTTCATTGTAAAGCATCATCCCGCTCTTCAGAGATCAGCCAGATTTTGTCTTCGACTGGCTTTTTTAAAGATTTCAGGCACCCCGTACGAACCCTGTATTAAGGAAAACAAAATCCCAGGCACGTTAATTGGTACCAGAAGAACATGACTGTACCTACTATTTTGTCCAGGAGGGGGCCAGCTTGGACAAAATCCCTGTGGACGAGTACCATAATGCATTTCGCCTGCTGGAGATTCTGGAGGGGCTACTGAACCAATCTGCGGCACCGTGGCCACAGGAGGCGAACTCCGAGCAGTGCGTGAGTCTGCAGCACTTAGACGAGCAAATGTTTAGCCTTTCACAGGAGTTTCCGCTCTTTGCCGCCACCGTGTGGAGACTCACCGCGCTCGCAGCGTCCGCTGTACACAACAGTTCCTCAACGAGTCCAATTTAAAAAGCACTCATTATTAACCCGTTGTCATCAGTTACATTATATAGCACATCGACGGTAATAATCCAACACAAATTTTAGTGTAAAATGATTTTATTCTCAGTATCTATAAATATATAGAATAACTCTCTCAATAAAATCGATGTATCAATAAAGCTACAATGATTGCCATATTTGGTTTACCAGGTTACTAAATGAGTGCAAGGGGAGAGTTGCATAGGTGGACCACGCCCCCTTGTGTCCAACATCTCTTATTGCCGCAGTTCAGGGAAAAGTTCCAACACGGCGATGTCCAGCAGCACGTACGACATCTGATCGGAAAAAAAAACAGAAAAATTCTCTGGTACAGTGTCTTGCGAAAGTATAAGGCCTCCCTCAAACTTTTCACCACGTTTCAGGCTTCGAACAAAGATAAGACACAAGGTTTCATGGCCAAATTTAAGCACTTTAAAAGCGGATTTACTCGTAGAGGGCAATGACGCCATACAAATGAATGCCCGGTGCCGTTAATCACGAGGGAAGAAGTGCAATGGCAATGCAAAGCCTCTCGCGCTGGCGCGTCAGCGTCATTTTTAAGCAGACGGGAATTATTTTTCTTCATTTAATGTGTGATCTATCAGGACACATAACAATTTCAAGCATTTACCGGGACGACACCCAAAATTGAAGCAGCCATATAAACCCTGTTGACAATGTCATTTTATGGACAAGAATCAGCAAGTGGAACACAAGTGTCAAGTACAATTAAATTGATGAGATATTCTATTGATAACTTTATGGTTTTGTAAACACTAGAAATAAGAAAACAGGAGAGGATACAACCAAATTTTTGATCTGCTCTAAAGATCCCAGGTCAGGTTTAAGATGTAAGAGTGTGTGTAAATGGGTAAGCATGACACACATTGTAAAATGTTTTGTGAGGCCTTCGGTGATTTCAAAAGCGCTATATCAATGCAGACAGAAACCTCTGCTGTATATTGCTCTCTGCACTTAGACCAAAACACAGATGTGATTACACACAGTTAGTGTTGGTCACGTTCCTTAAAAAAACTCAATTTTCAGAATAAGTGGCTACTATTTCCCCCAAGTTTTCAACCCTGCAGCTTATCCATCCTAGCTCTAATCCCACAGTTTACACTGATTTGATGGTCATTTCCAAATATACTCATCAGAGAAACATTGATTAGTCTGAAACGAGATACCTGAAATCTATAAAGCCGAGGTAACTCTCTATTAGATCCCTTTGAATTTCAACCAAAATGGCTTTGTTACATCAAGGACGATCTGAAGAATCTACCTGTGTAAACTATTGACTCCACAACCATAAAGCCAACAGATAAAATCCACCGAAAAGCATGTCTGCTCTGTTAATTCTTGAAATACGTTCGTTTCACCACATTATTTCTGTTTACAACTAGACAGATTGACACCTTTTTTCCTTGATGAAGGCCTGTTCATGTTTTATTCATGCACAAAGCCCGAAGATACATTAAGCTAGAGTCTTCCGCGACGCATATATTCTACTGGTCTCACTTTTACCTTTACTGCTTGGGCGCCCCTGGCGGCCGGTAAAGGGAACGCATACACATCGTCGCATAAGCCGCGGGATGGAGCTTGGGGGAAAAGTCGCGGCTTATAGTCCGAATTTTACAGTATATGATAATCGCTATTTTGAACGGTGACGTTAACATCCCGGAGGAGAGCAGAAAACTGCTCCAATCAAAGTAATACACCGCTTTTGGGCAACAGTAACAATAATGGCGGAAAAATAGTTCCATTACCATGTTACTTAAAAGAATGCTTTTACGTAATGGCGTTATACCCCACACAGCTGGCTTCTGTTCATCAGTCATTTAGGAAGACATTGGATCATTCAGAGTTCCTCACTGAACATCTGGAGTAAGATTTTGCTCTGAAAGAAACTTACATGCCCTTCCTTTTTCAGTTTTGCTTTTGTCAAAAAAAGTAGATCGTGTTCCACTTCTTGATTCTTCAGTCCCCCAAAATCATTTAAGGTTTTTATGTATGAACCCTAAATGTGGCGAATGGTTGAAAAGTTTTTTCACAAGAAACTGTATAAAATCATTTTTCTCGAGGGTTCCCGCAGGGTCTTGAATACTTAAATGTATTCAATTTGAAAACCGTAAATTAAGGCCTTGAAAAGATCTTAAATCATGTTTACAAGTCTTAATTTGATCTCTCAAATGTCTTCATTTTCCCTGTCTTATCAGCGAGCTAATAACTTTATAATAAGCAACACGATGGAACGTCGTGTTGTAAAAGTAGTCTGTAACTTGCTGTCGCAATGGGAACCGTTTTATGCGGTTATTACGATAGACTGTATAGCATTATACCAGAATAGGTGCGAAATTGGTGCAGTCTTAAATTTCATTGGATGTGGGTAAATCCCCGTTTCTCCTAAGAGTCATTTCCGACCTGTTTGTTGAGGAGCGGCTGTTGAAGACCCTCAAAGAGGAGCTGCACCCCTCGGCGCTTGGACGCCTCGCCAACGCATTTCCCGACCAGGTCTGATATCACACATATAAGAAAAACGATCTTTGCTGTAGTCACGTGACTTCAAAGGTATGAAACGACGCATACCAGGCAGGTAGTTGACCATCTCCTCCAACGTCTGCTCGGCTCGGGCTTTCTTTGCCAGGCTGCCGCGCTCCTCCGCGCTTTCGTAGAAAATGGCGTCTGCGGAAATATCTTCATGAAACCTTTGACCGATTGGACTTTGCCTTCGCCGAGCGAGACCTCGTAGTTGCGTGACGAGCGAGACGAGCCGGTGCTCTTGTAGGATAGCGTCCATTTTGGCGCGCATGCGATGCTCCGTGTAGGCTTCGAAGGTGTTCTTCAGGAGGATCCGGGTGGTTGACAAGAAGTGATCCAACCAGCGTGGCATGTGGAACACCAGTCGACCTTAAAAGGATCAGAAAAGACCTTTTTCATTTTTGAACTGGGCACCGAGCTCGGATGTAAACGATGACGTAACAATGGCAGTTCCCGCTGAAAAACATGGAGCTCATTTCTGATTGGAGGAATTGGAACTTTGCTTACCGCGTTGCTGGGGGACTTGTTTTGTCCAAGTTGCTTGCTTCGAGCATCAAAAGCTGCGCGAGTTCAATTTACATGCTGCTGTGTACGGCGTGTGTTCCCTTGTTGCCTTTTAGTCTTTTTAGGTAGGCAATTGTGACTTTTTGTGTTTTCTGCCGTGTGTCTTGCAGTCAGTGTAGCTGGCTAGCCTAATGTTCATGGGGTTTTTTTTTGCAGTTGGGTTCGGGTTTGTCACTGTGGCCGTTTTTCATTGTAGATTCCAACTGCATATTTTCAGACGGCCAGCCTCCTGTTTTTCAGACAATAGGTCCCGGTTAGCCTTTTTTACCAGCCGACTTGTATGGCATGTCTGAGTTCTTTTAGCCTGTTTACTCTGCGTGTTATTTTTGCAAACTCACGCTTTGTATTGTACCATCCACAAAAACGACCAGAACTTGGCTTAAAACACCTACAATCTCTTCGACTAATTAAAATGTAAACTAAGAGTGCTGGTGATCTCCACATGATGTCACTGCTCAGGAAGACAAAGATGAGACGGGTCGTCTTAATTACATTATCTCGGAATATAAATGTGAAATATTTAAAGCTATTACGCACAAAACATGTACTATTCACATTTTGTATGTTTTAGAATTTGGGTTTTCCTTTAAAAGTAATCTCAAATTCTTAAACATGTAAATATGAAAATTATAGTACATGGTTTTTGCATTGATTTCATATACATTTCATCGGTATATTCCATTTTCCGAGACAATGGATTTTGAAGACAGCATCTCGTCTTTGACATCCTGAGCTGTGACGTCATCTGAAGCACCGTGGCAAGGCAGTCGCCCTCTTGGTTTATGGGTGAACTGATCAAAGAGGTAACGAGTGTTAAGTTTTTGTGGAGAATGCCTAGGTGTGTGTCACAGGTGGATACAGTAAAGGGCGAGTGGCCAAAAATGGATCTAACTGGTGGAAAAATTACACGAAGAGCTGCCAACGGAGGCAAACTGGGATCAAGCAACAAAAGGCAGTTGACCAAAAAATCAGTGAGCAGCCAGGCTAACCAGGAACCAACTTCAAAAAAGACGCAGTGAGCAGCCGGGTTAAATGGGAACCAACAACAAAAAGCAGCAAGGACTAAGGTGATTAACGCGAAGATGGCCGGGAGTAAATCAAGGTCCCACACAACAATATTGATTTCAAGTGGCCTAACCTCCCCCACAAAGTTTCTATAAAATAAAGAGAATGTGTGTTGTAATGAGGTTTAGTGGAACACTCTTCGTGAATCCATTCCGTAATGCACACTAGTGAGTAGATACCTCACAAAAGGTTCCTACCCCCATGACACGCTGCAGCAATACTGTAAACCATCTTTGGTTTTCAAACATGCCAATTAACAAATGGGAATCGTTGAAAAGTTTTGACTTTCCCAAAATAAAGTTCTCCCCCTCATTTAAGGGTATCACATAGGGACATGATAAAAACGGCACTAGGGCCAGACTAGCCAGCCAAACAACACACAGTGTGGGGGGACAGCCAACGAGTGTTTGTGTTAATGGAAGTCGCCGTTTTTAAATTGTTATGTTCCTTCAGTGATGTCACAGTTCTAGAGGAAACAAGCCAGATGGGTCTACTTTTGAGACAAATTCTCAGGTTCCCTGGCATGTACAATTTTTGCGAAACATTTGGGAATACTTTTCAGTCACTAAAGAATTATTGCTTTGGAGAGCGCAAGAACTTACCGATGTGCATCAGGCAGTCATACATTCCGTCCAAGCCGACCTCCTCGAAGCAATTGCGGTCGTACGGTTTCTCATGGTCCGCTGCAGTGTTTTCGGTCGTAAACATTCGGTTGAAAAGCTAAAAGTCAAAAGGCGGAATCATGATTCTGCACACTACCGCACTGTCATCGGGCTTTAAGCGTACCCGCTTCTTGGCGTCCGTGCTCGGGCTGAGGATGGTCAGTTCGGGCCGGCTGGGTTTGGCTTTGGGAGACTCGCAAGAGTTGAAGAAGGACTGGATGAATGGCTCCAGGTTTTGACCTTTCTGGAAAATTGACAGGATAGTAAATCGGATGCATGTGGGGCTTCCTAGAAAAACGTAGGGATGCACAATCACTTCCTACAATTAACGTTCTGCTTTTGCAGACTCATGCGTGTTAACAGATAATATACAATGTCTATAGTCACTAATGCGCAACGTTATTTTCAGGGTTCGTACACCTATTAATTGGCCAACATTCCAATTTCTTCAGTACCACTAATACTGGAAGGGGTGACATTCTCATTTTAGCTAGGGACCACATAATGGAAAAAAAATGGAGGCTGGACTAATAAATTAGAAAGAGGGAAAGTGTGGGAACCAGAGTGAAAAAGAGAAGGAAAGGGAGAGAAAAAGAAAATTTGAGAAAGATACACGGATCAAAAGAGATGGAGAGAAGGGGAAAAAAGAGGAAGTAAGGGTAAGAGGTAAAAGGAAGTTGAAAAGAAAGGGACACGAAAAAAGAGGAAAATGAAGGGGAGAGAAAAATAGATAAAGGGGGATGAGAGAGAGCGGGAAAAAGCAAGAGGGATAGAAAGACAGGGAAGAAGAAATGCATCGGCAAAGCCACCAGAATGCAGTGTCAGGGTCATTTTTAAGCAGACTTGTTGAGAAACATGGCAACAGTTTCAAGCATGTACAAGCACTTCACACAAATTTAAAGCACTGTTATAACCTTGAAAACATTATTTAACAACGAGTGGGTCACAAAAAACACTTAATATACTGTCATCCTTTGTTCATTGCGGGTAATTGAGACGATATACAAAAATCTGTAAAGTGAGTTAAAAAGTCTAGTAAAATAAGAAAATTGATACTTCAAATGAGCAAAGTACTATGCCAATAGGGTAAAAGTGTATTTTTAATGTTTAAAATTCATATAAACACACAATTATTGTTTATGTATATTGCAATAACATTAGCATTGCTCCAAGGGACCAAATATCGATGTATTTTTGGGAATTTCAGACTTCATTTTTTACTTAATATCTCCAAGAAGTCAGCAGCAAAATTGTACGAGACATGAATTCCGACTTCGATGTGTTCATAAAAAGTTATTCAAAGGACTTACCTCCTTCATCAATTTCCCTGGTACAGATTTGAAAATCTTGCCTGCAGGAAAACAAAAGCTCTTTTTGAAATCGGAGAGAAGAACGCGTCGGATATCGTAAATACCTAAATTGACGTCAGGAAGCATCCTATCCGCAAACTGGGAGCCCGAACTGTGCGGGGACAGGAAGTCGGCCAGCAGCTGACTGTTGCTCAGCTCCGTATAGCGCAGGAGTTTCTGCACAGGTGCAAATGTCATCGTCGTACCTGCCGACGCCATTGCCCAGTGTCTCACCTGTAAATATTCTTCAAATTCTTCTCTCTTCGAGGTGAGGAATTCGTGGTTCTTGGGTCCCAGGATGCGTTTAGGGGGCAGCTGCGTGTCGGCAAAAGCGCCTGCGTGCATGTCATCTTTCAAAATCTCGGAGGGAAGCAAAGTGTTCACCGAGCGGCTTTACCGTGAAATTCTGTCAGTTTGGATTCCAAGACGTAGAACTCAAAGTATCTTCTGAAGACGGACCAACGTTCGGGATCGTGTCCGACTGCGGGACATGGATTCGGGTCAAATAAGTGATGCATTGTTTACAGCACCTTTTGACTAGAAGGCGCACCTACAAAATCCAAATGAGCCAGGAATTTGAGAGTGCTCATTTTATACAGGGCCAAATTCCAGCACTTTCAAAGCTAATTTTTCCAGCGCTGATCAAAAGAACCTTGTTTGACTTATTTCAATATCTATTTTGGTTAAAGTAGAATTGTAAATAGTTAATTTATCTGCATTTTTTCATTTATCTATAGCACCGAATAAGTCAAGTCAAGTCATTTTTAGTCTTTATTTTTTGTTGCATTTTAAGGGATTTTGCGTCGTTGTTTGACCTTATATCTAGTCAGTGTGTAAAAAGCTAAAATAGTTTTGTATTTTAAAAAAAAGTACATCTGCAAATATTTTAATTCATATTTCAAGTATTTTTTGACCCCCTGCAAAACATGAAATTCCTAAATAATTTGGTGCATAATATTATTATTAATACATCACAAAAAAAATCTGAGGAGCCATTTGGGAGCCGCTTCTCGAAAAAAGGCTGGAATTCCCATGACTAGTCTGATAAACCTTTATTCAATTTGTCTTCATTATTCATTCAAAAGCGTTGTGTATCGAGTCAAAATGCCAGGACACACGGCAACGGAACAACTTTCAAGCATTTGAGGATTTCAAGCACCTGTACAAACCGTGCTAGGCGCCTTATATACCTTATATACCGTAAAACAGGGGATACAATTGGAAATGCACACATTATTTATTCTTGTGCATTACTTCATGAGGTTTTACAGTATTCTACAGTATTTATGCTGTGCAATGATGGATCATTCAAAAAGATAGTATGCAAGCGGAATTAAACCTGGATTGCAGTGGTGAGCGCTTCACATCCTAACCACTAGACCGCCAGCGATGTAGACCAGTGGTTCTCAACCGGTCTGACATGAGGAACCACTATTCCACCCTAACGACAAGCTGCGACGCATTCAAGAAAATCCACTTCTCAAATGTATCCACTGAAAGATTGTACAATTTAAAGCGGAGACAGTAGAATATATTAACAATTTTTCAGAAAACAAAATGACTTGCAAAACCAAAATGACTTTAAGTACTATACATCCACATACTTAAAGTCTAAATAATAATAAAGTGTTTACCTAAACATCTATAATTATTTTTCTAGCTAATACATACTTAATATCAAGGTTAAAAGCTTTAAATATAACATCTTTAAACCATCCACTGGACACTTGTACACCATTTTTTTGCAATTGTTTCCTTCGACTTGATCATTTTTGTCACCGCTTTCCCCTCTGTCACCAACTCACATGGGGCCCATAATGGGCAGTAAAAGGCAATAATACCAACTAAATCCCAATAAAATGAGATGATGTTCCTCTCAAATGTACCAAAGGACTAAACAGGTGGAAGGGATCGAGCAGAACATTATCGCCATCTACTGTTGAAGTGCAATTTATCTCTATTTTTTTCTTCTTAGCATTACTTTTCCAAAGCAAAGGCCCGCGACCCACTATTGGGCCCCGAACCACCAGTTGGGAAACCCTGCTCTATTGGTTAGGTTACAGCACTTTCAGCCACAGCTTGTGACCCGGGTTCGCTTCCTGTTGCATACAATCTTTTAGTCAGCGACATTTTTCGACTGATCAATCATTGCACAAATACATAACGAATGTGCAACTCGGATAAATAAGGATAGGTCTAACTGTAGTTTTAATTCCGTGCGTCTTATAATCCAGTGCGTCTAATATATGAAAAATAGATCGCAGGTGTGGGCTTTATAGTGCGGATCCTACGTTATTCCTTGAATACCTCATGAGAATCGACCAGGAATCTGTTTAATGATGTTAGCCTCACCTTCTTTCCTGTCATGGCGCTCCACATCAATGCAGAAGACGGGAATCTTTTCCCTCTTGGCCTCATCCTCATGAAAGTCCACGTACGGGATGGTGATGGTCCAGGCCGACAGTTTCCTAAGGCTTCCTGTTGCCGTGGCGGGCGCTGCGGGAGAGGAGTCCTCCAAAACCACCGTTGCCTCCTCTACCTGTATTCCGGTGTGTCACGTGACCAGGTTTCTCCACAGAAGCCACACCCACTTAGCAAGATTATTATATGTTACTAAACAATACAAATAAAATAAATAAATGGTGGTCGATATGGATTCTAAAGGCTAAGAACTACTTCAATGGGGATAATTGTGGCATTAGAGGAAATTACAAATGCGCTCGATCAGGAAAAAGTACGCAGGTGGTATTTTTTGTGGATCTTTAGGTATTCGACACAATCGATCACTCAATTGTAATAGTTAAGTTAGAAAACTATGGAATTTGAGGAACAGCTGGAAATTGTTTACAACTTAACCGAACAAACAGGAAACAATGCGTTAGCATGGAGGATTGCAGCTCAAAAAAATCTTGGTATTTCATGTGGGGGTTCCACAGGATCTGTGTTGGGACCAAAACTCTTCAATATGTACAGAACCGATATTTTTGCAGTGTCTCAAGTACTTATTGTCACCTGCCAATAGAATGAGCCTAACATATTTTTAGTGACAACGATTATACAGAACTAGTAATGACTGTCAATAGGGAAATGGAATTAATTCAAATATGGATGGTTATAAACAAATTATCGTTCCATGTAATTATGACCAAAGTAACTTCTTAGGCACTTTCAGATAAAACAGATTGACATGTTCTGATTGATGATACACCACTTGAAAATGTGATTGAAAATAAATTGTTTAAACAGTTCAGTAGGATTTTGTGTGTCTGTACGTGCTGTGAAACGGTCCAAGTTTACGACTGAAACGATGCAAACAAATTCACGGGTTGACACTTATCTACAACTGTCTGTCTGGTCACAGGATGCACTGCAAAGGTCTTGGCTGGCTCTGTTGTTTGTCTGTTCCCTTACTATTGTTGGTATTCTGTCCTTAACATTATTGTGTGGGCATAAGTTTGAGATGTCATTTATTTTCTTCAAACTTTCCTTGTGGGGAACGGTGCGGTGTTATGGCTTTGATTTGAAGATCTCTTTCTTGCTAGGAAAATAAATATGGAATAGGATTAGGCACTCAGAAGCTTCATCTTAAGGCTACTTCTTTTGGGCACCTGTTATTTATGTATTATTGTATTGTAAATCTGGTTCTTTTGTCCAAATATTTTGTGTTTCTGTTAGGTCATTTGTTTTTTGGGTGTGCTGTGCCCAAATAGAGCCTATCTAATGAATATTTGTCAATGAAGTGCAAATAATGTCAGCCGATCATTGCCAATGCAGCTTCAATTCATAAATCCTTATGCCACAGCCCTCAAAGGAAAACACTGAACATAAATAATAGATTGTGTGACATAGCAAACAAGTTTATTTATACACGCCGACAGATACTTTTTAGTGACTGATAACTAGATAGATAGATATAGATAGATAGATACTTTGTTCATCCCCGAAGGGAAATTCACATTTCCAGCAGCATCCCTGAGCTGAGAACAATCGAGAACAATCGAAAATAACACGGGAGCTGCTGGAGTGGCTGCCATTCGTGACGGCGCCGGAAGAAAAGATTCAATTTGAATCATGTACAAACAAACAAACAATTGAATCATGTACAAACAAACAAAATATTCATGTTTCAATAAGTGGAGTGTTAATAAAATGGGGGGAAAATAATTTCTGATACTGATATAACCAGGTAAAACTAATTTTAAGTTACCTGTCCAAATGAATGTTATGCAAGTCTCCCAGTTTGATACACATTTCTAAAATCAGCTTGCTATTACTAGGTCGTTACTATGTTTTATGTTATTTCTAGGTAGAAGTTTTAGAAGTAGTGTTAAAATAAACGTACCCGGTAGTCGTCCACTGAAACATCTGCCTTGTATTAGGGCACAGAGTAATTTAAATGTACAAATTATAGGCGGATAGAATATTAAAATGCATCACTGCAGATAGAATTGTGTGTGTTTTCCAGTTATTTTCATTTTTTCAATCAAGTTTATCATTTAGTGGTAATGAGATCACCTCGCGATTATCCCTATATTCGAATGTACTTATTTACGTCTTGTTTTATTCATTTGGCGCCACAATATATCCATTCACCTCGTTGTTATAACGTTTCTACATTTTACTTATTGGTGTTCTGATTTACTGTTTCCTTGGGGGTTTTCCGCTCCTCGTGTGCGTGTATAATTCTCAGCCATTTTGAAAGCACACTTACAGCATTGTTCTGTTTTCCTAAGCATTGTTCATTGCTTAGGATGTTGTTGTTTTTTTTTTTATTGTAATAAAAACCTCAAACTGCTCACTCCAGCACTTGTTTTACTAGTTTCATTTTTTCTCCTTCAAAGCTAATTTTAAAAAGAATTTATCATGTATTCAAAGATCATGTTGATGATTTATGATGCCAGTTAGAATTCTAATTTTCTAAATATTCGCAATGACTCATCCCCAGTGAGCTATATTTTCGAACCAGTCCACAGGCTACCCTGGTGCCTCCTTGGTGAGACCTGATTTACACCCATGCGAACATCACACACTTGAAGATTTCTCAGCACCGTAGCTCTAAAAACGTTCCTGGTTCACAAATCAGCAGCCGGTTGATATTCATCTACAGTTGAAGACCTTTTATGCTGCTTTTTGCCCTGACAGCAATAATCTAATTCCTTTTTTCTATCATGAAATGAAATGATCTGCATTTATATAGCGCTTTTCAAGTCAATGACTTCCCAAAGCGCTTTACAGTGTGCTTCACATTTCCCAATAGCGGCCGTGATGTGTGCAGCCATGTAAGGCGCTAACCTGCTTATTGGGGGTAATAAAGTATCTATCTATCTAATTGGGGGTTCAATGTCTTACCCAAGGACACTTCGACATGTAACACGGACAAGCCGGGATTCGAACTGGGATCCCTTAATCCTAAAACGATCGCTCTACCTCCTGAGCTACTGCCGCCCCAAAAACTGTCGCCACTGACACAACACAACAGGAGATTAGTACTACATCCGCCGTGTTCTTTTTAAGTACAAGTCACTACATGAACCTGAAGTGAATGAGTTATTTTAACGCGTTTTGATTGTGCCATGTAACAGCACAACACATTTACTTTTATAACTGCTATTCCCCTGATATTTATATCCTCTTGTGTGGCATAGTTTGGAATTCAACCTACAATTTTAAAATTCTGCCGTGCAAAGCAATCACGAGTATGAAGGATAAAATTCGGCCAAATCAAAAACAGGTAAATACCTAAAAAATAATACACGAAAGTGAACATAAAACTGGTATGAAATATGATTTAGATACTATATATGAATAAATGTAAATACAACTAACAATACATCAATAGATATAAAAAAATAAATACAACAAAATCAAACAGAATTCAAAATCTTAACGTGAAAAACATACAAAATAAATGCAATTTGATATCAACAGAATACAGTTGAGCATGAACTATTATTAAGAGTGCCAGTCTTAATTAGTGGATCCATGATAAAGGTCAATAAGTTTACGCTGTTTTTAATATTGGACACCTGCAAATGAGTTTGCATAGGATGCATGTTCGTTATTTTGACACTTATACTTCATAGTTGTTCGCCGATTTGACTAATATGCACTCTTTAGATCAGTCACCCTTTAGGGCGAATGTACTTTTGTAACAGAGATTTAATAAAAAGTAAGGGTTTAAGAGAGGGCTGTTAGGAGAGGTTGGACTTTCTTATCTGGGGGGTTTGGTCCGCACATGTTTCTTTGCAAGTTTAAAATCCATTGATGTCTTCTCTCCTTATTTTATGTGTCTACTAAGCTATAAATGTATCAGTCTGCACATCTGCAACATGAAATACCTAAGAGAGCAGAGCCTTTTATATTCTGAAATTCAACTGCATTTATTCGTCTTTATATTTAATTCTACATTTTTATATTTTAAATATTTTTAAATTATTATTTCTATTTTTTTTAACTTATTTATTTAAAAAAATGAATTCCCTTATCTGTATTTAATTTCAGAACCATTAGTAAATTAGATGTAACAAAACAAAATAATGCCCTGTGATTGGCTGGCAACCAGTACAGGATGTCCCCTGCCCACTTCCCAAAGATAGCTGGGATGGGCTCCAGCACCCCCGCGACCCTACTGAGGATAAGCGGTACGGATAATGGATGGATGAAAACAAAATAAAAATCACAAACTATTAAAAGTGAACGCACCACGTCATCATCGATGTCCATCATGTTGCTGGGTGGCAAGATGGCGCCCTCCATGGTGGGGTTCTTGAACACACCTTTGATTTTACTGCCAATTCTGCTGATCCCAAATGATTCTCCACGCTTGGAGGTATTTCTGAGCACATCAAAAAACAGGATTAAATGATCACTGATGAGTAATCTACGAGTTCGATCCTGACAAACCTGCTGACTCGTGAGTTCCTGGCCGGCGACTCAGCTCCTTTCAGCAGGTATCTGAAATACTTGCCATTGTGCACATTCAGTCAAGTTTAAGTCGGGATGCACAGCAAGTTGGTAGAGCTTTACCTCGTCACTGTGGCAGAACATCGGCGTGAAGACGTTCTCAAGGAGCGACAGCACGTGCTCGTAGGCTTCAAAAAGGCAACGCATAGTCTGCAGCTTGATCACGGTGCCGTATGGGCCGACGGCAACTGTCAGGGAGAGAAAATGTCTTGAGAAAAAACTAAACGGTGGACACGTGGTGTCAGTGATGTGTTGTGAGGTCAGTCAGATTTACAAACAAATGAACGTACAACTTATTCATCATTTTCTTGGCACAGCAAGAAAGCAATATATAAACTGACAGCAGAAAACGTATTATCTTATTTTACCTTACAAATCAAGCATATGCGCTGCTCCTTTGGAATAAAGGCATCAATAGATAGGTAATCCTCCATTATGAAATGAAGTCCATGGAACGAGAAAATAATACTGGATGTCTTGACTTGCCGTTAGCTTGCTAATACTACCAGTAGTTCTATTGTTTGGGGCTCAGGTGTGCGCCTAATCAGAATCTATGGTCGCTATTGCCCTTGCTTGTGGAGCAGGAGAATTGCATGCCTTACCCCGCATCTGCAGATGGTCAGCACAGTAATATCTTACATAGGGCTCCTTTTGAATAAAATCAAGAGATTATGTCATAAGAGAAAAATACTAGGTGTATTGACTTGCTGTTAGCTTGCTAATACTATCACTAATCCTGGACATATGGGAATGACATATGGGCCAAATCAGAATAATTCATGGATCGGACAGAGCGTTAAGCCACTCCAACCATAGTTACAGTATCCAAGAATCATGAGCGGAGCTAATATGGCAGCTGAACAAACAACAGCGAGTGACTCTTTAGTCGCTTTTCTTGATAGCATGGTCGTATCATTTCTGTCTCTTATTATGCAAACTTATCTCAAGTCAGTAGAAAAGGGTCTCAAATTATTACGTACAAGGTAATATGGCATCAAGGTGTCCAAAGACACAAACCTTGTAAGGGTGGATGAAAAATGTTGGAGATCTATGAGGAAGTTGTCAGCCCCGTAACCAACTACACGTTAAAATAGATTTGATTTGTCAGTTCTGACGGACACTTACTGAGCAGAGTATGTCCACTTTATTGTTTTCCCTTCTAACAGACCTCTATGAGTTTTGGATATGTCACCTCACTCTGATTTCGGGGCACATCTAATACTATAAAAGCAGCAACGTTTTCTTTAGGCTGCCATTGCAGATTTAAAGTTTATAACCTATGACAGAGTGAACCCATTCTGTTTTTTTGAGGTGTGTCCAGGTTTCTATTTCATGGTAATATACCAAATTAACATGACCTCAAGAAGCTCACTGTACCATATTCTCTCATGACAACTAACCGACCCAACAGCGAGTAAACTTTAATAAAAATATATATTTTTTAAATACTATAGAACAAACAATTTTGTTCCAGTTCCCATCAATCCTCTGCTTATTGAGCAGATCGTGAGGGCGCTCACATCCATTTCAAACACTTGATGAACATTACAAGTGCCCCGGACATACTGCCATTTTGATATAAAACACTATTTACATATGTTTTAGGTTACAAAGCTACTCCCAGAACAGAATAATTTTGTACGTAGATGTACCACTGTACAAGCCTGTGGATCACATGTGATAGAAAGATGGCCGACCTAAATCTGCATCCACCGCCTGACTTCTGCCTCATGTCCTGATTGGCTGAGAACAAGCGCTGTCGAGCTATGAACTGGTCTCACTATTGCCCTGTCATGAGGCAATAGTATTGCATGCCTTTAAAATGTTCAGCACAGTAAGATGTTCCATACAAATTAGATTAATAATATTCTTAATAAAATGGTAACATTTTGCAATTTTGAGAGAGAAAATCTCCCGACCTATTATTCTCATTCTCCTGCCTTTATCTTGGAGTCAGTAACCGGCTGTGCCTCCCCTGCCCACCCTGAATGCACGGTAGTGCGTGGTGTAGTTTGGTGTGCAGCCAGAGCTTTACCTTTCCGGATTTCGTCCACCGTGGTGCGGTCCAAGTTGATCTTGTCGATGCTCTCGTCCACGCAGTACGTCTGGTAGATGTGCACCACCTCATCGTGAAGTCGCCGCAGCTCCGAGTCGCACAGCTCCGGACTCAAGATTTTGTCATTGAACTCCTCTGGAGAAAACAGCGGAGCCACTTTGGAATTAGTCACAGGGTTCAAACACCTTTTTAAGGACTTTCAAAGCCAATTTTCCAATTTCTTCAGTACCATTAAAAGAAAAAATCCGATGTGAATCATGTATTTTGTAGATCCTCACATATATCCACGATTTACATGTTTTTCAGGTCCACAAATATATCTGTGATTTACATATGCAATTTATGCATTTATCAGGACGTAGGATTTTTCAATCTTGTATAAATTGCAAATATATTTGTGGATCTAAATTATATGTGTGTAAATATGTTTGAGACAAATCTCTCCCCATATAGTTGTTGGGTAAAAATAACAGTAATATGTAACTTACATTTTCAGGAGGGCTAAATTATCCTCATTAAAATATACCACTGCAAAACACCCCGTTCATATGTCACACAACCAATAATATATGACCATAATTGAAATGTAATCCTTGCACTAAAAGACATTTCATAGTGTCCTGTTCAGGCACCCGTACAAACCCTGCGATCAAGAGGATGGCCTCTACTAGGAAACCTACCTACGGCAAGGCAGAACTGAAGAACGTGGACGGCCCCCTCCTGCTTGAGGAATTTCATGAAGAGGAACAGAAGGTCCTGCTGCTCTCTGATATCTTTTAGCTCCAACTTGAGAACCTGCCAGGTCAACATTTGGGCATTGAGTTGCATTGTCGGGAATGTAGCTCAAATAATTTAAGAACTAACTGAGGGCTTATTGCTGCTGCAGTCCGCGTATTTGTGCAGGAAAGTAACGCAAGCAGACGGTGGTTCAGTGGCGGCTTCAGGCTGCAAAATAAAACAAACAACCATAGTGAATCACCTCTTTTCAACAGAGGTAGTCTATCTCTATTTGAGGGAACCTCGGCAGTAGCCAGCAAGCAGATGACTTACGTTTATAGTCCTTTAACGGTAATAGTTGCTTTTACTGTTGGAAGAAGTTGCTAGTAACCAAAAACTAAATAGTTCTATAAAGTAACATTCCCAGCACTGTTAGAATAGAATAGAATATACCTTTATTGTCATTGTTACAAAATGGGTTAACATATTGTGACAACGAAATTGGGCATGACACTCCAGTTTTACACATTCACAGTGAGGTATGAGCCAAGAAGATAAAGGAACAGAGAAGATAAGGTTATAAAACAAGGGGTTAGTAAAGCATCCGTGCTTTGCACAAACATAACTGAGAGAATGTCTAAAAACTGTAGACACAAGTGTTGCAAACCCTCCAATTTCCCCCCATGTTCTGGTCCAGAGCCTTTGCTCTGAAAACACTGGTCTACTTGTGATCGAAAGAGCTAAGAAGAGATCCGCAGGTTCGAGAGAGTTCTCCATCCGGGCCCCGGTGCTGTGGAATGCTCTTCCCCCTGAGCTTCGATCTGCAACCTCAGTGGAACTGTTTAAATCTAGGCTTAAAACACACTTCTATTCTATAGCTTATGAATGACCTATATTTTATGTCGATAATGACATAACTTCCTTACGTCGTCATTGCGGCCTCTGTCAAGCTCCTTACGTTGCACGTATACGTATGCGCATTTCTTAGATGGGCTCAAATTAACTCTTATTTTTTAATGTTTTTGGGGGTTTGAGTTGGTGTTTGGACTGAACTTAAAACACCTTATCTTAGGTTCACCGTTTTCATGCCACACCAACAAATAGAAACAAAAAAACCCTTGGGGTTAAGCATGGGGTCACTTTCCAGCGATCCCTCCTGCCCACATTCCTTCCACCTAATGTGTTCAGTCCCAAATGGTTTTGTTAAAAGATAAAAGCAGATAGGCACGACGAGGGGGGAAAAAAGGCAAAAGGGCTTTTCGAACTCAGTTGGGCATTGTTTTCACATACTTAATAGAGAAAATATTCTTCTTTCAACTTTTTAAGGACACTCATGTGCCCTGACACTCTGTGTGGAAAACTCTGCCCAAATCTAAAACCAGGCAATTTCTTCAACAACAGAGGTTTCCGAAATCATATTTCTATCCCCCTTAGAACATATAATAAGAATTGAACCTACTGGAGTGTCATCGACAAACTTCAGCACCATTAAGTTAACCGTGTCCTGGAAAAAACAACAAAAAGTAGGTTGGTGTCAAAAGAGACTTGATGAAGGGGGCTGCGGCTTATGCCTGACTCACCGGATCAGCCATGAAGTCCATAGTAGGCAGCATAACAGAACCTGACAGGACTTCCCGCAGGAGCAATGTTAGGGACCTGCACGCAGCAATTTGGAAAATGAGTCTTTCTACAGAAGGACTTTGACTGGCTTGTTTTTTTTCCTGTATTAACAGGGTTTGTACACCTTTTTCATGGCCAAAGTCAGGCATTTTGTAAGGACTTTCAAAGCCAGTTTTCTACTTTCTCCAGTACCATTCAAATAAAAAGAAATCATGCATTCTTCCATTTTTATTAATGATTATGAATTAATTTGCGTTATTGTTATTTTTATTCATCCCACCAACACCAACAAACGTATTAAGGGTGGGTGCAATCAAGGAAAGTCAAGTCTTCTTAAGTTTAACTTATGTGTGAACTAAGCTACGGTAAATATTAACTGGTTGTCCGAGCCTCTATTTTCATCAATTCAACCTGCTAGCATAAAGCGTTTTACTCCCTACTTGCCCAATATGAACCGGCATTGTAAATGGGGCAAAAAGTCACACAAAAGCATCACAAAGTGGCTCTCACAATCTATATGTAGCACCGATCAAAACAACGTTTTTATGGTGTTCACTTTGATCACTAAAATTAAGTCGCTATCTTGCTGCTTGCACATTGTGCTTATTTGAAATGTTACCATCTACAATCTTTTTCTGTCAATCTGATGGTACAAACTGGCATGTATTCCGCCGTTCTGCCTCAACAATGCACACACAGCTTGGCAACATCACACTTGTTTACAAACATGGAAATGGGTTTATAACTATGATCTACATATGCCATTTTCATATGCAATTTTCATTAAAACGGCAGCCTCCTATCTTTACCCCTGTCCTCTTAGGCGCAATATGACTATGCCATAAAAACTAATCCCAGCTGCCGTTAATTACAAGGGAAGAAATGCAATAGCAAAGCGAAACCACCAGAGAAGGTGTGTTGGTGTCATCTTTAAACACTTTTATTTTTCTTCATTGAATGCATAGATTTTTAAGTCAGACTGCCGAAAAACAAGGCAACCATTTCAAGCATTTACAAGCACTAATGCCAGCCGCCGTTAATCACAAGAGAAGAAGAAATGCAATGGCAAATCGAAGACAACAGAGCAGGCGTGTCAGAGTCATATTTTGAATAGACTTGTTCTATCTTTCTACATTTGATGTGTGGTTTACAGAGTCAGACTGCAGAAACAAGGAAACAATTTCAAGTATTTACAAGCATTTATCAAATCTTAAAAATACAACATTAAAATTCAAGCATTTTCAAGGAAGCACCCATACGAACCCTGCATAAAAAGCCAAGCATACCTGCACTCTGTTGCTTTAGGCGGCATCAAGTAGGGAAAGAGCATCTCTGTGAGCTTCCTAAGGTAGAGAAGCTCATTCTGCCGGCTGCGCACGGCCATGTGGAGGTTGCTGCCGTACTCCTGCAGAGCTGCTTGCTGCAATGTCTGACCTTCATGGACTGACAAGAGCTGACATAAACAAGAGCAGAGAGAAATCTTGAGAGACTATCAGTCCCACCTCGAGTGCTGGCTTTAGCAAGGACCTCCACATGCTTGACTGCGGCCTTCATTACTCGGACAGCAAAAGCCCCTAAAACGTCCACCTGAGAACAAATTTATGTTCAATGATCAAGGTCTCCCACACATCTGACAAGAAACCGGCGCCACCTTTTGAGCTCTGCGGACAAAAACAGACGCCAAAAACCGGAAGCTCAAACGAAGCTCGTCCACGCACGCCTCGTCGTCTGTGATGTCCCTGGGATGCAAGAGGAGGTCAATGTATGATGTACCATTAATTGCGAGCTACAGGCCGCTAATTCTTTCTACATTTTAAACAACACTGCGGCTGTAAATATTGTGTAGACAAGCGGAGCCATGCGACTGATCTTAAGCTCTCTAATCCCTTGCGCACATGGCAAAATGATAAGAGTAGACCAAGTATTTCCATTACTAGGAAGTACAGGCAGTGTGTACAAGCTTCTGAATTTTAGTCAGTACAGTACATTAAGTCTTGTTTTATGAATGTTTATGTTGCACTCCTGCGTATGTATTAACAACAATTTGGCTGCTGCTCTAGTTGAATAAGATTGGCAGCTGCGGAAGGATTTGTCAAACAAGAGTCTTAATCGCGGCCCAATGTGTTACTTTTCTTTACTAGACATTTCCCCACATTTTTTCAAAATCCAAAAAATTAACTTAAATAAGTTCATTTTATGGCTGTTTAAGTCCATCCATCCATCATCTGCACTGCTTATCCTCAGTAGGGTGCTGGGGCCCATCCCAGCTGTCTTCAGGCAGTGGGCAGGGGACACCCTGAACAGGTTGAAAGCCAGTCGTAGGGCACACAGAGACAGACAACTCACTCGCTCATTCTCACCTAGGGACAATTTGGACCGGCCAATTAACCTTGACATGCATGTTTTTGGAATGTTTAGGTCGGCGGTTTAAAATCCTGTGTGGCTTGTTCAAAGACAATATCGAGTTTCTTCCTTAAGTTTGTGCATGTGGCTTATAATCAGGTGGGCTCCGTAGTCTGGAATTCACGGTATTTATGAGAGTATCATGAACGCTGAGAAACTCACCGGTACCACGGATAAACAAAGTTCTCCAGAACAAGCTCGAACACCTGCCCACCACGAGAGAAGACATGATGACAAATATGATGATGAATGTAAAATTCGAAGACAAGCTTTTCACCTCTGCGATCGATGCATCCACCTTGGAATGAATCTTGAGGCCCAACCATGGCTGGAAGTTCTCCAGGAGCAACGTTGGGCTTAACACCACAAAAACAACACACCGAATCACCGTGTTGTCACAAAATGATCACAAACTTTAACCCTCGGATGCATGACCTACCAGTACATACACTCTTCCTTGTATGGTGGTGGAAAATTAGAGGCCAAAATAATAAAAATTCTAAAGGAATCATGTCATAAACATGTTTTATGAGGAAAGCCTGGAAGATGACAATATTACAACTGTTTTAATTTGCAAAGATTTTGAAAAATAAAAACCTATAGGGTCGTTTTTGACCCCACTCATGCATCCAAGGGTTAAAATGCCACATTCAATCAGGAGTTCACTTGAAAGGGTGCAAATTCCTGTTTGTTTCTGTTCAGAAAAAAATGTGGCAATGATGTTAAAACCCCAAACATACCGATGCCGCTTGCATTTCACCTTCCCGCACACGGCACAACTATGACCTGATGGAAATAACTCTGGTTCCTGAATCTGTCAGACACACATGTTATCCTCAACAACATTGTGATGATCGCCATATCACCAGTGTAAATGAGACTCACCTTGCAGGGCACAGTATTAGAAAACAATACATTCGGTAGCAGGGAGTCAGGCTCGAGGGTCCAATAGAAGGTGACCACGCCCACTACGAAGGACCATACACCCATCAGAATGTGGAGGTACCTGTTTAAGGATTATAAAATACCAGTTTTTTTCTTTAAATTGGGCACAGAACGAATAGTGTTCCTCCCCACAATCATGCAGATATGTTGCAAAATATTCCAAGCATCATGGATCTCGAGAAATTGTCTCAAAGTAGACAGAGTAACTTCATATCCCCTAGAGCTGTGACATCACCGGATGACTACGAGAAGCAAAACAACGGACAGCGAATCAACGAATATATAGGGTTCGTTTCAGCTTGTAGTAGTTGGAACTGGGTAAGTTTACCTGCCGTTGTGTACAGCGTTCATTCCTTTATTTTACTTCGCCATATTTTAGGTACGTTATTGTGACTTTTCCTCTTGTGTTTTTCACCGCTTGTCTTGCAATTAATATGATATACGCCAGATAGCAGGCTTCCAGTTTTGTTTGGTCTTGGTAAGCTGGCCCGCCTGCTGTGCGCATTGTTTTTTCTCCTCGTTGGGTTCGTGTTTGTTGCTGCTGTGCTCGCGGTTATCCTGTCTGCTTACTGCATTTTTTCAATTATCCAGACTCCTATTTTTTTCTGCCAATCAGTCCTGGATTGTCCTCTACAGCAGTGTTTTTCAACCTTTCTTGTGCCAGGGCACGTTTTTTTACATTGGTAAAATTTCGCGGCACACCACTGACAAAAAATGTTATGAAATTACACTGAACAGTAGGTTTAATTACAATATTATTTATAGTACCCCCTGTTTTTACAGCACAGACACTTGACAATGACATAATGTTTGCATTCTCCACAAAAACTGCAAAACCTTGTCTTTAAACACTCTAAACTTTCTTGACTTTTGAGTTAACATGTAAACCAATAGGGTGGTTGGCTTACTAGGGTGCTGGTGTGCTTTACATGACGTCAGAGCTCAACAAGTCAAAGACGAGACAGATGGACATGCATTATCTTGGAAAATATATATATACATATATTACATTAACATCTATTATCTGCACCGCTTATCCTCAGAAGGGTCGCAGGGGTGCTGGAACCCATCCCAGCTATCTTCGGGAGGTGGGCAGGGGACACCCTGAACTGGTTGCCAGCCAGTCGCAGGGCACACAGAGCCAGACAACTCACTCTGTCACACTTAGGGACAATTTGTACCGGCCAATTAGCCTGACATGCATGTTTATGGAACGTGGGAGGAAACTGGAGTGCCCGGAGGAAACCCACGCAAGCACGGGGAGAACATGCAAACTCCACAAAGGAAGGTTCGATCTCATGACCTCAGAACTGTGCCGCACACACGCTAACCACTGTGCTGCCATTATAGATGGATAGATAGATGAATAGATAGATAGATCATTCATTATTATTGTTTTTCCAAGCTTGGAACGTCACCAGTTTAGTTAGTAATTCATACCTGTCAACCTGTAAGTTTTTGCCGTACAAAGTACATTTAATATGCATTTTAAGACGTGTACGACGTACAAGGAAATCTTTATGGAAAAACGCAAATTTGTCAATTATGGGTACCATCCGTGATACACTGACTATTACGAAACGGCAAATAAATCAAGTCAAAAGAGTTTGCCGCGGTAGCCTCTATCTCGGTATCGTTTTTTTTCGTTGCAAACGAAGCGTGCAATTTGATGCTACTGTGCACATGCGTCTGCCGCCTGGGGATTTCCCATCATGCATCATTCCAATCACACGTGAACAAAGTCTTAAAAAACATCGGATTTCATCCGTAGTTGTTTAGTGAGAGGAAGTCCGTCTCTTTTTAGAGAACCGGCTTTTTCAGCTCAACTCATTAAAGAGAGACGGCTGTCAAAGACTGGTTTGTGATTATCCCTTTAATCAGTATATCACCAACAATAATTTAATGCAGAAAATGAAGTATTTGAATTGGAAAATGTATTATTCTACTTCATTATATTTGCATGTATTTTTTTCTTTCTACAGTTCAGTCCAAGCTACTTAATTTTTTACTTTTTTATAATAAACCTCATTCATCTCGAGCAACTCAGTATCTCACAACAACATATTTACAATATATATGATATAACGAAACACATGAACAATATAACATGTTAAACGACATAAACACGTTTGAAAAAAAATATGGTGCAAGATTATTTTGTAAGGGAAAATACGACAGTTTGTAAGGGCATGGAGCGTGGAGGTTGACAGGTATGGTAATTTGTAACTGGTTACTTTCGGAGTAACGCGCAACTATTTGGTGTCAGTAATATGGGGGATAAATGAAGTAACTAGTAACTGAAACTAATTTTAAGCAATGCACTTAAAACTGGTTATCAATAACATTCAAAATAATACGAATTCTAATTTTAGCCGAGTGGTGTCACATGACATAGGACTCAGACCTGTGGAGCAGGATTGTGGCCGCCAACATGGCTGCGAGCAGACAGCAGGCTAGCGGATACTGACGAGCCGAAGCAAAGATAGTGTCCAGCCTCAAAGCTCGCAATAAAGCCGAGAAACCCGCCATCCTGACGCCCCTAGAATAACAAAACACATAAAATAGAAAACTTGACAGCGGAATAGGAAAAAATAAATCCAACACAAGCAGGAAATATTGGTTGAAAACGTCTTTAAGGAAACAATATACGCGACGGTACGGCTAGCTTAACGGCCATGTTAGAAGTTGTTGTATTTCGTCAAAAAGAACCAAAAAAATCTACCTGCTAGGGCTTCTTAAACTTGGAATTCAAAGTTTGTCATTCTTCTTTGACAGTCGGAATGTTTACTGCTCTCTTTAGGTTCCCGAGTCGAATCTTAAGTTGTTTCGCGTGGAAACACGAGAAGATAATGACTCAGTATAAGTAATATTCATCTTAAGTAAAACAAGTATAAAATGGTTTCCCATTGGTTAATTAATTGACACTCTACATTCCTCCACACGATCCAGATAATCTATTACAGCAAGCCATGGCAACGTATGACGTCATTTCCGTTTTCATATTTCGCTCAAGTTTAAAAGTTTACGTATAACGTACCATGTTTTATTTGGGAGGAAACTCGATTTATAATAATCTAAAGCCTGTCTTTTGTGACAAAGTTCAAGTTCAGGGTTGGGTTACTTTAACTTGATTACTTTCATTTACTTTTGGATTACCCCAATACCAAATATGCTAATAAAAGACAAAATAAACTAAATATGAATAAAATGATTAAATTTTGTGCAGGCTTGGGGAGTAACGGAATACATGGAACGGCAAAAATAATGTTGGCAAGCTGTTTGGATTTATTTTCATTTTGTTTCTGTCGCATTTTATGTTCGTTTTGCCGGAGATCAAAGAGATCAAAGCCAGGAGAGAAAGCTTACCACGTGTGTGAGTCATCGTTTTATTCATATTTAGTTTCTTTTGTCTTTTATTAGCATATTTGGTATTAGAGTCATCCAAAAGTAATTGAAAGTAATCAAGTTAAAGTAACCCTACCCAACCCTGTTTAAGTTCAACAAGACTGTATAAACATTTACATATTTTATATTTGTGTTAGCAGAAGTAAACGGAAGGAGACCAAGAGGAAGGGCGCAATTGACGTGGATGGGTGGTGTTATGAGTGCACTGCAGGAAAGAGGTCTAAATCTAGTGAAAGCTAGAGCTCTTGTTGGTGATAGGAATGAGTGGAGAGGTGTTGTGAAAGGATAGTGGGATGTTTGGATGCGTTCTAAGGGATAGTTAGGACACTCGTATGATGCGGCAGGGGTAAACCAGTGAAAGCTGTCGGGGCCCTGCTGTTGCACAGAAGAGTGTGTTGTGTCACCCTGACCCGAGTGACACGGACGGTTTCTTGTGTCCTGTTTCATCTGGATGGACGAAAGCATGACCAACTTGGGTGCCCAGGTGCCTAACTTGTTTGGGTGTTTGGGCATTTGGGTTGGCCATGGTCAAGTCAAGTCAAAAAATATTTGTGTGTGTTTTTTGCTACTTTTTCCCATTTTATTTTTGGGTTTTTGTATGTGTTTGTCTTGCTGTCGGTCACCCCTCCAGGGTAGATAGATATTTGTGTATGCAAGGGTTACAATAAGGGTGTCAAACATACAGTCTGGTTGGATGATTATGCGGCCTGTCCTAATTTTTGGAGTACATCAAAAAAAGAAGGAAGTCTTTTAGTCTTTCCTATCAAGAGTTGTGATTTGTTTTTATACGCTCAGAAATTAAGGGCTTTACAAATTAACATGACTTGACTATTTACAAAATGAATGCGCTCTCCAGACACTAGAAGGCAGTGTTTGGGTTTGTATAGCATGATGAGTTGGTCCAGGTATAAAACAGCATTCACTTAACTGTGAAAATTAACCGGTTAAATTTAGATTCAATGCCAAACATGCATATCATTTCTCTCCAGTGTTTCGGAACGTGTTGAGAAAAAAAAAAATTCTTCTGTCAGTCTTGATATTATGTAGGGTAGGTTACTAATGTAGAGTGAATGATAAAGCGTAATACTGAAAAACAAGGCTAATTATTTGCACGCTTTAATGAACCGTCTTGATATGGCCTCAGAACCAAACTGCCATCCTTGGGTTACAGTAACCCACAATTTCCACATTTTTTTTTTATAAGAAATGACAATTTAGGCCTTCCATCATCTTTCGGGTTGAAAATCGGGCCATTTAAACACAAGAATCGCACCTTATGGATCTATTGCAGCACTTTGAGAGGAAGAGACACAGAACAATGGCAGGTGGTAAAATTTAAAAATGCTGCGAGAGCCTGACCTGGCACAAAATTCAAATTAAATCTTACCTCTGCAACATACTGTACTTCACTGCTGATTGGAACGTTTAAAATATTTGCACATATTCAGAAAATCAGTATTTCTTACAAAAAAGTTGTGGATTCTATCGCACTGAAAATGAAATGAGATCCTTTTTACCCCAGTTTATTAGAAAAATAGAGATTCAGTACAAAACATTGGCAAAAATAAGGCATTTAGCACAGAAAAAGCAAGCAGTCACACACAAAAAACTAATAAAAGCCATGATGCTTAATCCTTACTTTTCCTCAAAATATGACATTTACGTTTTTGGCATTTAAATAAATATCCATCATGCCTTCATAAGCATATATAAATGCAGATCATTTCATATGAAAGCTGGTGATTGAGCTGACTGAAAAGCTCGCGAAGACATACAAGCAATCAGTCGAAATCTTGAAGCAACACCTCGCCGTACTTGAAAGGAACATGGCGTTGTCCGGAGACGACTAGGCACGGACCTTGCAGACAGCCTTCCTCTTATCAGCCCTTCTATAGCAAGTAAGGCTGTGATGGAGCGTGCATGGTCCAGAAGCTCAAACAAGCTGGAGTTTACATGAGGTAGCTTTATCTCCACAGACGCCAGTCACAGGTCACACGGAAGACCGAATCAAGTCGTCTCAGCATTGGAGCAGCGAGTGATGTGACCTTACCAAGACGTCCAGAAGCGGTATCGTCGTCATGGCGAAGCATCATCAGCCCAGACGCCTTCCCCCTGCTAGTTGCGACAAAAGGACGCAATTAGACAAGAAAAAGGCACGGCGTCTCAAACACACCAGCTCGGCCATCATGGCACAAGCGCACGACTTGTCACCCAAACACACATGCGACATTTAGGAGCGGCGGCTGTATAGAATTGGACCAGACATGACGATGAGCACCTTGGGGTGATTTGGTTGGACTGCATGAAAGGTGACACCACCTTAGACGGATGGCCGGCGGGCAATTTGAACAAGAGAATTTGGTTCAATTTGAGGAATTGGCAACACAGTGGTTCTGTTTTTTGTGCACGAGTTTGTGCACGTTTATTAAAGCAGACAAACAGTATACAAGCCAAAAGTTTGGACCGCAACGGCGGACTTTTTTTCTTCTCCAATGACAAGACACGCATTACTTAGTGACAGTACAAATTGTATTTTCATTATAACATGGCAAGCAGAGGGTGTAAAAACAGACAAACGCTATAAGCTATATCAGTGGTCGGCAACCGCCGGACCACAGACCGGGCCGTTCAGAAAGAAAAAGAATTTGCATCGTTTGTGAACTTTACCGCATTTATTCATACTTGCTTAACATCCCCAAAAAAACTCACTAAAAATTTGGGTGCGCGTTTTGTTAAAGGGGAAAGTGTGCACATAAAAAAAAAAAGATTTGAATAGGCAAAAATACATGAAGTGTCATTCCAATTTCTTTTTCTAAATATGCATGGGTCTAAAAATTTATATTTCATTTACACATGAGAATCTTTACGTAGTAGTAGCCAGCGTTTGTCATCTTGCTGCTACACTGCTCAAACTGTTTTTTGCTCGCATTACACTATACAGATCCATCTTGTGGTCAAATATTACACAAATGTTTCTTAAAGGTTTTACGGGAGAATATAAACGTATGAGAATCAATTGATCAGTCGACAATTACTGCTGATTATATTTGCTCAGCAGTGGATGAAACCGCGTTCAAGCCAAGATCGCAGCGGGCAGGGTGCCAAATCTTAACTTGATCGCTAGGATTGTTGATGACATGTGAAAAGCCATTATATTTTATCTCATCATCACACCTTTCTTACTCTTGGTGGCACATTATAGAACGTTGTAATAGGCTATTATGGGAAAGAGTTCAGCCAAAATGTTGTACAACAGGGTACTGCGAGTTAAAATGGTGTGACGAGATAAAATCAAAATCCTTATCCCGTGTCATATAGATTCTTAGTGATTACACAGAGTTAAGCTTATTATAGTTGTTAGTAAAAAATAACGCTAGTATGCAAGAACATGGACATTAAACCGGTCCATGGTAAGGAAAAGGTTGCCGACCGCTGAGCTAAATGATCAGCTAAGACGAAGCATTTAAAAAAGAAAAAAAAAACACCGTATGTGTCTGAGGAATATTAAAAATATGTACAAAAAGATCTCTTGCCAGATGTCACCAATTTGGAGCCAATGGGACAAGTCTCTAGGGATGAGAAGCCAAAGAAAAGCCTAGTGGTGGTCTACTTCCACTGCTGCCCGAAAGAATCCTGATAAAATTCCTGGGTGTCAGATTTGTAGCCAGAATAGTTAGAGTGGTCGCCACCCTGGAGCGGTTGCTGAGCGATGGGCTGGGAGCCCCAGTTGTGATTATTGGTCTGACGCCGCTTGGAATCGGGTTGGGTGTACCCGTCGGCTTTGCGCTTCGCTCCTCCTACATTTGCACCGCGGACGCCCCGCACACCACGTACCCCTCCTCGCCCTCGGGGCGGCATGGAGCCTCTGGCGCCACGCCCTCCACGGACCGGTCCGGATCCCAGCCCGCCTCCGCGCTGGGAGAAGCCGGCTCGGCCTCGGGACGGCCCGCCTTCAACGCCGCGGCCTCTGCCGCCTGGGGACGCCCTGGTACCCCTGGTGGTGCCACCACGGCCCCGGGTGGGGCCTTGGAACTCTTCATAGCCGTAGTAGGGGTCATCGTAACCGCCGCCGCGGTAGTTTTGGTAATCATAACTGTAGTAGTCGTAGTAATCCTCGTAGCCATAGTAGTCAGGCGTGTACATATAGTTGCCCGCACCCCGTCTACCCCCTCGGCCCCTTCCTCTACCGGGAGGCGGCATTTGTTGTGGGGGGGAATAATAGTAATAGTCATCATACCTGAGGAAAGATAAGGCACATAATTTATTTAAAAAGATTGGGACCCATTCCTTAATCCAGTGTTTCTCAACGGTCGAGTTGAAACAAACTATGAGCTTTTTCTTTTGCCGTGGCAAAATAATGCCAAGATAAAAAAAAAAAAAAAAAAAACAGAAGGGCAACTACACTCCGAGACAGCAGGTGGCTATAATGCTCTGCTCGATCTATTCTTCCCGTTCAGTCGGCGCCACCCCAAATCTGTTTAAAAGGGACCACATCTCATTTTATTGTGGGTTTGTGTTTTTTCTACCCATTATAATGGGTCCCCTCAAGACAGTAAGTGAAATAGGGGAGTCAAAATCGGTTACATTGATCAAGTTGAAGAGGAAAATTATCGCAAAAGACTAAATATATATAGGTGTCTACCATTGCTTAAAAAGGTACAGTATAGAACGGTTTTATTTTTACCAGTATTATTCTTTATTATTTATAAATTAATATTTTTTAAGGTACACGTTTTATCAATAATATGAGTAAATATATATTCTGAAGGAGGTTTGAGGGGTTGGCTTATATACGAGTATATATGGTACTCAAAGTGGTTTTATTTTTGCTCGTTATTTATTATTTGAAAAAGAAAACGTGAATATATTCAATTTTTACTTTAAATTATACAATACTTTGATGTGTGAATATTTGGTTAATTTGTGTCGCAGCTTGTATTTCGGTGGAATTGTCGGTCGTCAAGTCAGACCAGTTGAGGAACACTGCTTTAGTCAACGGATGGTTCTTGAAAGCCAGGACAAGAGAAACTAACCCTGGTGTTTTGGACGCTTGACGCTGAGCTTTTCGCTCCTTCCTTTTCTGATCGGGTGGCTTGGCAAAGACAATTTCAACAGGTTCTCCTTCAAGCTTCATGCCGTTCATCTCAGCTAACGCCTGAACATATCACACGCGAGTACAAAAAAACGTGCATCGTGTTTGCCGACACGTGCGTACCTTTACTGCGCCGTCGCGCTCTTCAAAGTGAACAAAAGCATAATCTTTGAGCTTTTTGACACGATCCACTTTTCCAAATTGACTGAAGCAGGTCTCCAAGATCTCTTCTGTCACGCTGTTAACCAGATTGCGCACAAACAACACTTTAACCTGCAAAGGGATGATTGTCAGTTTACAACAATCCATCAGACTAAAAAAAAAAAAAAAGACAAAATAACTATACTGATACCTTAGCCATGACTTCAGGGTCCGGATCCTCAATGGGGTCGGCCCACTCCACCGTAACCACGTTGTTCCAAACCTTCACCTTGCCGCTCATCAGGCGCCGCCGAGCCTGAGCTGCACTTTTGTGGTCTTCGTATTCCAAGAAGCAGAAACCTCGGTTTTTCTTCTTGTCATCGGGCTGATGGTACAGGATGACGCCGGTCAGGCCCTCTGGAACAGGGTTGTGTGAGTGAAAGAGCATGACGATAGAGACCATAGCGTGAATGACGGCTGACTGACCTGTAACCTTCGAGAACTCTTCCTCAATCTGCTCCTTGGTTTTGCTTTTGGGAATGGACCCCACAAACAGACGGTTGTTGGCCACTGATATGCACACGCCGATGTGCTTCCCGGGTCGAATTTCACAATTGTTGCACTGCGAAAGATGCGAGAAGATCAAATGAGCAAATCATCAAACCTAACTTTAATGCCTTCCAGCGCTTTTAGGGCACAGAAAAAAACTTCAGATATGCGTGCATCTTTTCAGGTACTGTGACAATAACAGTCTTGTCAGAATTTCAAGGACAGGCTATAGCTCAAGAAAAGCTGTTGCGGCATTGTTCAAATGTATCTATTCTGGAGACAGTCCACTGATCTGCATTCATGATGCAAGTACCGAGTGTCCTTCCAAAAGGGAAGAAAAAAAATAACAGTATAAATTAAACTGCCAGGAATCTCATAACAATACAGAAAGAGCTGCAAGTTTGTCTGTGGGAGAGGCACAAATCTTCTATTTGACTTTCGGGCCAAGTTGGGCACTGAAAAATGAGTGTCCGTCCAAACTCGATGACCGTCAACCAGTAATGGAACACAAAAAAATATTTTCAGACACAATATTTCTTTAGGTAAAGCATTTTAGACCATAATCAGTGTTCTCGTTTGCCCGCGTCCCTGCATTCCTAGACGCATTATTTTTGCAGGGGACACATCGTGTCAAATCAACGTGCGGCCCCAGGACGTAACTTTTTTGACACGAAATTGTCATTAGCATTTTTTAACAAAGATTTACCGCACTCCAAACTTTTCGCCAGGCAGATCCGCCATTGTTGTTTTGGTCTCGCGGTTCGAGTTTTCGTCTGCACGCCGATCTCGAGTTCGAGTTGTGTAGTCCGTCTCTTTTTAGAGAACCGGCTTTTTTGGCTCAACTCATTAAAGAGCCGGCTCTCAAACGGCTCACTTGCTTTGATGCATTATATTACGAATGATTATGTTGTATAAAGAAGTTAAGAAAAAAAGCAAGTATAAAAGGAGAAAATGAAAAAAGACAGGTTTGTGGTGATTCCTTTTAATTAGTATATTATCAACAATAATTCAATGCAGAAAATGAATTAATGATTTGAATAAGAAAATGTATCATTCTACTTAATTTGCATGTATTTTTTCCTTCTACAGTAAACGTCCAAGCGACTTCATTTTTGAACTTTTTTTTATAATAAACCTCATTCATGTCGAGCAACTCAGTGTCTCACAACAAAATGTTCATTAACAATATATATGATATAAGGAAACACATCTACAATATAACATGTAAAACTACATAAACAAACATGTTTATTAAAAAAAAAAAAAAAAATTCTTTATATTTTGTAAGGGAAAATACGAAAGTTTGTAAGGGCATGGAGCACACAAAATTTTGGGGACCCATAGATCTCTGTTGGGGCCCATAGATTTTTGAGCATGCGAGTCCGGGACCCATCACTTTTCAGAGGTAAAATGAACACTGCATAATTCAAAAGCCATGGAGCAGAACACACGTTTCTTTACCATGGTCCACTCACCAGCTTGACGGCCTCCAGTGCAGCCTCCTTGGTGCAGTATGTGATAAAGGCGTAACCTCTGTTCAGGCCGGTCAAAGGATCCATCATGAGCCGAAGGTCCCAGATAGGCCCCGCCTTTTCAAAGCGGGGAACCAGCTCATCTTCAAACAGGTCTCGAGGGATCTTGCCCACAAATATCTACAACAAGACAGACCCCTTTGAGGACAGCTGGCATCTTTTTATGAGGTTGTTATAATTAGACCGTGGTCTACCTCAGTTCCCATAGTGGGTTGAATCCCCTCGTACACAGACTCAGGTGGGGGTCCACCATATTTCCGCTGGCCCGTTGTCACATCTAGGGTGTATTGGGTCCGGTCCAAGAGTTCTTTAATTTTGGCCTCATCGGGTCCTTTGGCGCCTTCGGGGACCTTATTAGCCCCTTGTTTTTCGCGCTGCCTGTACGTCTTCATCACCCCACACAGATAGGCACTTTTGTTCTGGAAACGGAAAATGCAAATTGTTGTGGGACACCCGACATCCAAACCATTCCTTGTTGGTGACATACCTGAACATGGGAGAGATCGCTTTCTTTAAACTGGAGTAGAACCTGAAGGGCCCCTTCCTCATTGAACTCTTTGAGAGCCTCGATGGCTCTTTCATCTAGGTCGCTGTGTGCCACCATGCCTGAAAGGCATACATGACGATCATGATAACTGAGTCAGCACGATTGCAATTATTCAATTCATTCTTAAAATATTGACTTTAATCACCTTAAAAATATAAATAGAATTTGCAACATTCCCCAAAATAGTCAATTTCTGATATTTTTTTAATATTTCAGACTTGGCAGTGGTCCAATATTAGGAACTTAGAGCCTGACCTAGGGGTTGTTTTTACTTTTTACACTAGTATTGAATTCCATTTTTTCATTCCTCAAATAAAATATTTTAAAAGTGATCATAGTTGTCAACACGCACACCCTTTGAGTGTGGTCACCTGCGAGGTAGAGCTCATCGAGCTTCTCAGCCACTTTCTGAGGCAATTCCGCATCCAATAAGGCTTGGAAATGTTCTGAACGTGTGACGACCGCCGTCGTTTCCATTGGTTCCTCCGTTCCGTTCCCGTTGACGTGATCAGAAGCCATGTCCCGAATATCTGTAAAATTATAGCATAAAGAGAGTACATGCAGAGTTCTTCCCGCCAAAGTATTTACAACCAGCTACCGTATTTTCCACACTAAAAGCCTTTTTTTTTCTTCAAAAAGCTGACCATGCGCCTTATAATACAGTGCGCCTTATATATGGATCAATATTAAGTCGCAAAGTCTTGCAACTAAGGCGAGCAGCCGCCGACTAGTTTTTTCCCCCGGAAGGCGAAGTAGTCCGCGGTGTATGCTGGGATTTATATACCGGCGTTTCATTTCCTAACCAATGTGTCAATCATCATTTGAATCAGTCACTATAGGCTAAAGTTTTTCGGAGGTAAAGGGGGCGGATCCTCTTTATCATTTACAGGTTGGCATAGGCTAAAGGGGCGAAACAAAGCCTGCAATTGGCCGAAAAAGATGAATGTGAATCACACGTTGGGTTGCACTACGGCATAGAGAAAACATTTTTTACTATTCTATATTTGTAAATATTTTACTCTCCTGGATTTACTACACTCACGGTTGTAAGAAGACCATGGTTACGTATCATTATTGAACGTGATGGCTGCAAGAGAACTTAGGTGAGCTATGCGGCTTTATATTTTCCCGGTATCTTGTTTTAGAACGATCTTTATGTTTCTGTGATGAGTCTATTTTTAAACTTAATTCAATTCAAAGTGTTTATTGTCATATGCACAGTAAAGAACCCTGTTTTCCTGCACGATAAAATTGTTACTTTGCTGTCCACACAGTGGCCAGCAAAAAATAAAATGGAAACTAAAATGTTTGGCATTTCTTGAATCCCAAGACTTTAACCTTCCGAATGATTTTCGGGACGATGCAGTTGAGTGATTGGTGATATCGTACAGACACCGTTTCCGTACATGTCTGGGACACACATTTGCTTCTTTGCAAGCTTTCGGAATGTTAAGGGGGTAATAAGTTGGACTGAACTGACTGTTTTGTCGACGTTCCCATTGAAGCGCCTTATAATCCGGTGCACCTTACGTATGGAAAATATAGGACCAAAAACTATTATTTGGGGGTGCGCCTTATAGTGCGGAATTTATGGTACATGGTTGATTGCAAAACTAAAAAAGAACCGGATATATAAACATTTTTATAGGTCTGAATGCTTTTACTTGGAATAATATGAACCAGCATGTATAAATTGTTATTTATTATAAATTTGTATCTGACTGAATCATCAGCAAGTGCACAAAAATCGATGTATTACACGCAGCATAACAAGTTATTTTTAGATTTCTCACACTAACATTAAAGCAAAAGCCCTGAAGTCGGTTGTCTACAGTCTGTAAAAGTGTTTTAAAATGCATCTAAAAGACTGATTTCCTTCACGTATTGAACGTTATTCCGTGAAGTTTTCTGACATCAACCGACCTATCGAAAAAAACACCACGCCTCTGGTAGCAAACATGCTATTATAACAGCAATCTTGCCTTTATATTTTCTCAAAAATAGGATCAAAGGCGTGTACGACGAATCCCTACAGATTTCTATTTGTAACTGATACGGAGTTATTTAAAGCTTTCGGGATTTAGCCATTTTAACTGAGATCACAGGCGTCAGGGTGGGCCTGGTTCGTCTACAAAATGCCGGTTAGCAATTCACGACACATGCTAAAGAGTATCCGATGTCGGTGTACATCAAAAGCGGCATCGGCGGACCAAACAGCCCGGCTAAAACAGAGTTAGACGACGAACCAGAGGGGTGCAACACGATGCAGATCCACCAGACGGAGCACTCTAGCGTGAAAGTCGAAATAGATCGTCAATAAGTTTGTCTGTTGGAAAGGCGCAGCTTCTTTCTTCAGCTCCGACCAAAAAATGGCGCCGCCGCAAGCTTCCAGAGACGGGGTTTCCCAGAGTGATATCCACGGGCTACTGGCTGTTTTTTAC
Source organism: Urocampus carinirostris (assembly GCF_059441175.1). Classification (NCBI taxonomy): domain Eukaryota; kingdom Metazoa; phylum Chordata; class Actinopteri; order Syngnathiformes; family Syngnathidae; genus Urocampus; species Urocampus carinirostris. Next base: position 8,644,596 of record NC_142368.1, read on the forward strand.
AATATCCTGTTTTCTACTAAATATTTGTAATTAGTCGGTTTACAAGCGTCTCATACTCAAACTTCTACACGATTTCGACCGATTTTTACCGTACATTTTAATTATATTAACTTTTAAAAAATTGAAAGATCGACTTTTAACTATATTTTTAAATTTCCTTTAATGCAAACGGTAATGTGAAATGCCGGATCACATGTCTTTAAAAATCTATGTTTACAAAGCATTTTACAAATTGTAAATCAGTAAATAGCAAATAATACGCCTTTTTAATTGAGCGGAAACGCCATCAAATGTTTTTGTCCTCCGAAAAAAACACAAAAATATTCTTTTACTTTGAAGAGATAGCCAGAAGTTGTACAGTACAGGTGCAAGCTTTACGCAGCGGGTGGGGAGTAACGGAATACTGCTAAGTTACTTCAACTATGATAGACAAAAAATGTCTTTGGTTGCATTATGCATGTGTAAAGATAGTATTAAATAAAATTGGAAAGCTGCAAAGTTATCTTTATTTTGATTAAAAGTACCTGTAACTTAATCCATCAATTATCTGCACCGCTTATCCTCAATAGGGTCGCGGGGGTGGTGGGGCCCATCCGAGCTATTTTCGGGCAGAGGGCTGGTTTCCAGCCAGTTGCAGGGCACACAGGGACAGACGATTCGCTCGCTCATTCACACCTAGGGACAGTTTGGACCGGCCAATTAACCTGACATGCTTGTTTTTGGAATATGGGAGGAAACTGGAGTGCCCTGAGGAAACCCACACAATCACGGGGAGAACATGCAAACTCCACACAGGAGGTTCGATCTCATGACCTCAGAACTGTGCCGCACGCGCGCTAACTACTGCGCTGCCGTGCTGCCATCCTGTAATTTTATTACACCTTTTTTTCCCTGGAACTGTAACGCCACGTAACAAAATATAATTAAGTTTTTTTGGTATCCTAATTACGTCAGGCCATTACATGCAGGGGCATTTTAGGTTCAGAGCTTTGGGGTGTTGAGCACCCAGAGTGTCTGGCTGGTTAAAAAAATTTTTAGATTTAATTATGATAGCCTTTTAATTAAGATATTTTGCGAAAGGCTTTTTAATTTAAAATGCCATTTTTATCATCTGGATGTGTAAGGCAGTTTTTATCAAGGGAATATTTGTTTTAAGGCAGTTTTGATTAATCATATGTTCCTTTTCAATTGAAGTTTGTAACCCTTGGGCTTCCATTATAACATACCCTTACTGTAAAACACCGGAGCCTCCACAGACTCCGCCGCTTTGCCGCAAGTGACGCTGCCGAGCGAAAAGCGAGCGGGTAGGACCACTTTAAGGCAGAGGAATATTTCCGACGCTGCATTGTTTACATGTTTAGTTTTCTTTTGCTTTCTCATTTTTATACAGAGTTTTCAACACATTTCAACATATCCTGTCCAATGTTCCCTGTAATTTTCCATGGGTCTGAGCGTTCACACAAAATCGGTGAGCAACGCTTGAAACAACAGTGAGCTACCATAATCCCAAGTGTGGCAAGATAATGAATTATCAAACATGTCCAAAACTTGACATCAAGTTACATTTTGCTGAGTTTCCGGCAATGCAAAATTATTTTTCTCTTTTGAATGAATTGACTCATGTACTATTGCAAAGGTTGTACGGCCTACAAACGTAGTTCTTACAATTCTTTCACAACATATCCATTTCTGTATTGTGTCGCATAATATTAACATTTTGGGGGGCTTATTTAGTCGGTTGTAAAATACAGAACTGTACTTAATCACATTTTTTAGTGGAAGTACAATGTTGGCAACAAATTGGAAATTATTTGAATGAAACACAAACTTTTTCTCCTTTTTTCCTTGTTTTTTTTACTTTTTTTTAAATTCCTTTAAAAAAAAATCTTATTGTGTTTATTTTTTCCAAGCTGTTACTTTTTTCTTTTTGTTCTCTATTTACCTTTTTCCTACATTTCTTTCTTTTCTTTTTTTCTGGCTTTTTTCTAAATTTGTCCTTCTTTTTTTTCCCTTTGTTTCTTTTTTTCTCGGCTTTTCACTACTTTTTCATTTTGGTATTTTTTTCTTTTTTGTTCTATTACCCCCTTCCTTTAAATCATTTTGTGCATAATTTTACATAATATTTGGTCATGTTGGGATTACGGAAGCAAAAACAACCTGAAGAGCCGTTTAGGACCCGAAAGAGGCGGTTCCTTTTAGTGAGCCGAGCCAAAGAAGCCGGTTCTCAACAAACTCTACTAACTTTTCTTAACTTCGTTCTACTTCGACTCGACTTCAAAACACCGCATTTAGGACACAACATCAGGGGAACCCGTGTATTTTTACCTGTAACTTTGACTTGAGTCGCTTCTTAATTAGTAATTTTGAGCCCTCATTTTTGTGCGCTGGCTAGATTTTTTTGTGCCCTCAGAATGTGCGAGCAGTGCGCAATTGCGCACGCGCGCAGCTTAGAGGGAACACTGATCCTGTCCTTTATTAAGGAAAAGAGGGTTTCAAAAATGCTGTAATTTTCAACGGTGTTGGATTGAATCTGGGGGTTCTTGGTTACGCCCATGGTTATATGTACAGTATACCGTTACTCCCCAATCCTGAGACCGATGTCTAGTGATGGCCCTGGGCTAGTTTAAGAAGGATTAAAAGAATTGTCACTCAAAGGGTTGCAGAAGTCAGATAATATGCCTCAATGATCATCGATGGATTCCTTTTGTAATTTTTGAGGAGTACAGTACGGTACTTTTTAATACAACTTGAAGGGTGCAACGGTGACGAAAATCTGTAATTATAGGGGGCGGTAATGCACCATAATGATGAAGCCGACCTCCGTTAAACATGAAGAAGAATAAGACAGTTGCATTGCTATTGGCTGGGCGCGAAATTCAAAATCCGGAAGTTTTAAGTAAGCGTTGGTTCGATGGAGAAGCTCAAAAGAAAATAGATTGTTTTATTGTTCTTTTTTATATCACACGAAAAGGAAATGGACGTGGTTTCTTGTTTGGAGTAAGTTGGACGTAGCACGCTACTAAAATAACTCCGCGTTTCTGCTAGGACTTGGCGTTAACTGTATTTTGTTGGGACCTGCACAGCTTTTGACACTACAAGACGTTAATTAACTTTTGCTGCGATATTATTTCGAAGGCCTCTTGGCTAATGCTGGTCATGAATCATTTTTTCTACATTCTGTGCAAAAGAAAAAGAAAAGTTGTTTTATTAAGCCTCGTAGCATGCCCTTTTTGTGATACAATGCATGCCAGTGTACATCAAGGTTGGGTAGGGTTACTTGTACTTGATTACATTCAATTACTTTTGGATTACTCCAATACCAAATATGCTAATAAAAGACAAAATAAACTAAATATGAATGAAATTATGACTCACGACACGTGGTAAGCTTTCTCTCCTGGCTTTGATCTCTTTGGTCTCCGGCAAAACTAACATAAAATGCGAAGGAAACAAAATGAAAATAAATCCAAACAGCTTGCCAACATCATTTTTGCCGTTCCATGTATTCCGTAACTCCCCAAGCCTGCACAAAATTTATTCATTTTATTCATATTTAGTTTCTTTTGTCTTTATTAGCATATTTGGTATTGGAGTAATCCAAAAGTAATTGAAAGTAATCAAGTTAAAGTAACCCTACCCAACCCTGGTGTACATAATTTGGATGTGACCTTAAAGTTTGATAATATTTGTTTGATTTCCTTTCCAACCTATCCATAAATATCCATCCATCCATTATCTGCACCGCTTATCCTTAATAGGGTCGTGGGGGTGTTGGAGCCCATCCCAGCAATCATCAGGCAGTGGGCAGGGGACACTCTGAACTCGTTGCCAGCCAATTGCAGGGCACACAGGGACAGAAAATTTGCTCGCTCATTCACACTTAGAGACAATTTGGACCAATTAACCTAACATGTATGTTTTTGGAATGTGGGAGAAAACCGGAGTGCCCGGAGGAAACCCACGCAAGCACGGGGAGAACATACAAACTCCACACAGGAGGTTCAATCTCATGACCTCAGAACTGTGCTGCACACGCGCTAACCGCTGCTCCGCCCTGCTGCCCATCCATAAATATATAGTTTTTGATTTATAAATGTATCCCCCAGCACCTTATGACTGTTCAAGTTCCAAAAGTGACTATGCAGAAAACGAACTATAAACTATTTAATAAGGTCATTCGTTTTTAGTCCGTTTACTAAGGTAAATAGTTTATATCGCCTAATTAGAGCTTTGAATTCGTCAAAACGTGATGACAATTGTTTTTCTACATCCCAATTTAAGTTCAAGTAAAACAGAACTTCTCCAAAACAAATTAAACACAAAATAAAAATTACAAATATTAACTCTTCAGTTCTGCAGAAAAAAACATTAAATACATGATTTTTAACTATTTACAATACAACTTCCCCGCCTGGCAGCTAGTGGTTAGATAGATAGATAGATACTTTATTCATCCCCGAATGTCCACTGCACGGTACTGAGGTCATGGGTTCAAATCCTGCTACCAGCCTTCATGTGCTGAGTTTGCATGTTCTCCCCGTGCTTGCTCGATTTCCTCCAGGCACTCCTGTGTCCTCCTATTTTCCAAAGATTGATTGGCCGGTCCGAATTGTCCCTCGGTGTTAATGAGCGAGTGAGAAGTCTGTCTCTTTGTGCCCTGCGACTAGCTGGTAACCTGCCCACTGCCTGAAAGATAGCTGGGATGGGCTCCAGCACTCCACGACGCCACTGAGGATAAGCGGTGCAGAGAGTGGATAGATAATGGACGATACAACTTCTAACTAATGTAGAGTGAGACGACACAGAACCTCTGAAAAACACACAAAAATAATCAAAATATGTACTATATGTGCACAGCTGAGTGGCGTGTCACCCCCACAGGTCCTGGGTTTAAATACAGCTAACAGCCTACCTGTACGGAGTTTGTTTCTTCTAACCATTCCTGCTTGGGTTTCCTCCGGGCACTCACACATTCAAAACATACATGCATTTTAGGTTGATTGTCGGGTCCAAATTGTACCTAGGTATGAATGAGCATGTGAATGGTTTCTGTTTCCTTGTCCCTGCCCACCAGTTCATGGTCTTCACTGCCCACTGCCCGAAGATAGCTGGGAAGAGAGCCAGCACGACCACAACCCTACTGAGGATAAGCGGCGCAGAAAATTGAAGGATAACAAAATCATTTAGGAACACAAAGTGCCAAAGCGTTGAGGGACAGATTTGGATTCTTCTGTCAGTGATAGATAATGCACAGTGTTTTGGAGCCATTCATGTAATTTAAACAAGTTTAAAGTATGATCATTTTCCCATTTTGACTCATTTTTTATTTTTATTTTTATTTTTTCCTCCAATTGCATTTTCTCTCCTCTGTGCTTAATGTGCGGCTGCCCCCTCCCCCGGTCAGTGCCCAAAATACAGCTGCTACAGAGATGAAAACACGCATATAAACCAAAAGGGAATGAGGGGACAATATAAGAGTGCAAGCGAGCGCACCATGCCGTTTGTGATCTTTTATATGATAAAATATCATGAAGTTATTTTGATTAACTGCTCATTTATATATATTTAATATTATATTTATTAATAATACAAGTTTATGAAACCCTGGCGGGACTAATTAGACCCCGGTGGCCCGCCAGAGACTTCCTTTGGTATGGGAAACATTGTTGAAAAACCCTTTTATAGAAAAGTGCAATTGAAGGAAGCACAAAAAAGACATATTGTGGCAATTTTCTGTATGATAGAAGGCAAAGTACATACCTTGTACAATGTGCATTGTCTTCCTTCATTATCAGTAACTTGTCTATCCGATCATTGTTTAACAGAGTATTTGAAAGCCGTTTCAGCTCATATGCAGGAGATGACCCGCTGGATCCGTGGCTCAAGTAAATCCCTTTTATTATATAATAACAAAAAGGTAGTTGAAAAAGCACAATTCCATTATGTTTAAGCATCTCATTTTCTGCTTGCACTCAGGTTCGTAGAATACTTGGAGGAAAGTTTTCCTGCAGCGAGCATGGATTTGTCGGTGGTGCTCAACAGGCTGGTCCAGAAGTTTCTCGCTGCGGAGCAATATGCAGATGACGTTCGATTCGTCAACATGTGCATCAGATGCGTAAGTGGTGTGGGCTGTATGTTTCATCTTTTAAGAGCCTCATCTTATGCGATTCAGTTTTTTAACACTTTAAATTTGGTTCTTTCTCAACATGCGTCTGACAACGCTTGGGGACTGTTGATATTTGTCATCTCAGAGTCCTAAAGCTACACTCATCCAACCCCATTTGAGTAGCGGGGATGTGATTGTAGACCCGTCACTGATTATTCAAACGGTTGGTCGATAAATCGGATATTGATAAAAAAATGTTCTTAAATTTTGCATGAAGTTGATTTAATTATGTGGAAAGTGGTAATAAACACAAGAAAAATATAAATTTTTGATACAAATACAACTCTAAAACCAATTAGGTGCAGTGCTCCGTCAGTACAAAAATAAATCCATAAAGAAACCTCTGTCCATTTTCTAAGGACAGCCAAATAGATAATAAAATCAATCAACTTTTTTCATACATGCTTATTAGCAGCAGTAGAATATTAAATAAAACAAATATGTGAATTTTGTGAAATATATTCAGGGGTCAACTGCAAAGTCTCTCACAATTCTCAACAGTTTGAAATCAAACTTTTTTATAACCAACATCGGTCGTTTTTAATGTTTTAACCACTGACGTTTGTTCTTCAGACTGCATGCGTTTAATTTCAAATACGTCACGCACAGTCTGGCTTGTGCTCATGCTTTTTTTTTTTTTTTAATAGTCAAGTCAGGTTTTTTTTTGTATAGGCCTTAATCACAGAGTCTCAAAGGGCTGCACAGATCAAAGACTATTGCAACTACAGACCATTATAGATAGATAGATAGATAGATAGATACTTTATTTATCCCCGAAGGGAAATTCACATTTCCAGCAGCATCCCTTCGCTGAGACCAATACAATAATTAAGCAAAAAGAATACAATATACAAATACCCAACGTGACGTGCAAATGCCCACTGTAGCGTGTTGTATAGAATATCTAAATAGTGCTGCACAGAATACATATTGCAATACAATTCGGTAATATGCAATGTGGGGGGTGTGGTTTAATGTGGGCTTTTACTCTGCCGGGTAGAGTTAAAGAGCCTCATGGCATGGGGAAGAAAAGATCTTATGACGCCATCACCTCATCTAAAACCTAAATGAGGGCAAATAATACACATATTATCAACATAAAATATAGGTTATTCATATGCAATAGAGTAGAAGTTTGTTTTAAGCTTAGATTTAAACATTTCCACTGAGGTTTCAGATTGAATCTCAGGGGGAAAAGCATTCCACAGCACTGGGACCCGGATGGAGAACGCTCTCGAACATGCAGATTTTTTCTTGGCTGTTGATTCTGGTAGACCAGCGTTTTCAGAGCGAATGCTCCGGAGCGGAACATAGGGGGAAATTAAATCTGAAAGATGTGAGTTTATGTTGATAATATGTGTATTATTTGCGCTCATGTAGGTCTTAGATGAGGGGATGATGTCATAATGGTCTGTAGTTTGCAATAGTCTTTGATCTGTGCAGCCCTTTGAGACTCTTTCTGATTAAAGGCTATACAAATAAACATGACTTGACTATATAAGCGTATAAAATGTACAATCATGTCATCAAAACCGTATTGGCTTGAATGTTACTTGAATCTTACCGAGGCGAGTCAGACACTGTTTCGTTCAACTGTCCGACATGCTTTTCAAATGTTTATGTGGCATCGGGGTACTTCCATGATACGTAAGGTCTGCTTTGCTAACTTTGAAAGTAGTCTTTTTATTCGCTGTATCCATGCTAAAATTCTCCTAAACTTCAGAAGGTTTAGTACATGTACTTTATCTTGATGCCGCCATTTCTGTATGTTTATGTTACCACTCTAGACAGACGCTATTGCGCATGTGCGACTCTCAGCAGAAATTATTTTCATGTAGCAATCCTAGTCTTTTGGAAAAACTTGTTTGGCGACAATAGTAACTGAATTCCACTCTCGACTATTTCTATTATCGCTTTTTGTCGACAACATCGACTAATTGCTGCAGCCCTTCTATAGACCAGCCCAAAATCCAGATGTTGGGTGTCAGAGCAGAGAAAAGTACTTAATTGCATTCAAAACTATCATTTACCCAAGCGTGATTGTTAACACGATGAATTCAAACCAAAATTCTACAATTTTAAAATAAAAAAAGTGCAAGTAGCGCATTTCCACGAACTGGATCCTGAATGAATGATTTTGCTTATTGCAGGCCAGTAATCATTCTGAACCCATCGCCCTGTTCAATCACATTCTCAGTCAAGGTGTGGGCACCAGGACTGCAGCGCTCTACTTTGCATTGGCTCAGTGCTTTGAGCAAAAAGCAATGATGCAACAAGCGGATGCTGTTTACCACCAAGCTCTGGAAAACCAAGCAAGGCCAACTGAAAGCGTCATACAAGAGTACAGGTAACCATCCTACCCAAGTAGGCATGGGGCGGTTTGACAATCCTAAGATGTGATAAACTTGAAAAAAATATCACAATTCTAGAGTATCAGGGCATTCAAATTACAGCTCCGAAATGCAATGTTTCAGTAAAAGAAACACAACATATTTCCCACATTGAACACAACCTATTTAATACATTAAAATAAGCATACCAATGTTGCTCAGTATCAGCAATCAGTAGTATCAGTAGCCTAGATGGTAAGGCGCCCGCTTTGAGACTGGGAGGTTCGGGTTCGCGCCCCGGCCGAGTCATTCCTAAGACTTAAAAAGTGGTCGGCGGCGCCCTCTCTTGGCTGCGGCTGCATCGGGTCAGATGCAATCGACATTTCGTTCTGTGTACATTGTTACACAGAATGACAATACAAGGAAATTATTATTATTATTATTATTATTATTGTTATGTGAAAAAAACTGTCTGTTTGTCCGTCCTTTTTTAACAAGCGAATTTAAATTATTTACAATGCCAAGTGAAAGAATTGGCTCCCAAAGAAGTTTTCGTCATTTTGCTTCATTTCGGGTTTCAAACCTAAAGCCAAAAAACTGAAAATATTGTATTATTTTATGTTCACAGCTGAGAATCTGTGCATAAGTCAACCATTTGTCATACTGCCCTTTGTGGAAGAGTGCCATGAAGAAAGCTGTTTCTGATAGAATACCATAAAAAGGCCCGTTTGGCATTTGCAAGAAGCCACATGGGGAGGCAAAATTAACATGTGGTACAAAGTGCCTTCATTAGATGAGACAAAAATTGAACGTTTTGGGCTGAATGCTTAGCCTTATGTTTGGCGTAAGAGTAACACTGATTATCACCCTGAAAATAGCATCCTCACTGTCAAAGATAGTGGTGGCAGCATCACGCTCTGGGGTTTTTCAGCAGGGACGAGGAAGATCGTTAGAGTTGTTGGGAAGATGGATAGATAGATGGTAATTATGGCAGTAAATCTGAATCTGCAAGAGACTTGAATGGTTTAAAACTAAGAATATAAAGGTGTTACTATGGCCGAGCCAAAGTCTGTTGAAAGATCTGAAAAGTGCTGTGCACAAACGATCACCATTAAACCTTAAGGTACAATGTTTTTGTTTCAAAATGTACAAAACTTAGAGAGACATACCCACAAAGACTTGTGGCTTTGATCACAACAAAAGGAGGTTGTATAGGGTATCAACTCAAGGAGGGGGGCGGCAATATTTTTGCAACTCCAACTTTTCAATTTTTTTATCTATTAACCCTACATAAAAAACACTACACAGCATTATATCCAGACAGAAGAGCAGCTTCAGCGACAGACTGCTGTCACTGTCTTGTACCACGGACAGACTGAAGAGATCTTTTCTTCCTCATGCCATGAGGCTCTTTAACTCCACCCGGCGGAGTAAAGGCCCACATTAAACCACACCCCTACATTGCATATTACCGTACTTTTATTGCAGTGTGTATTTTATGTAGCACTACTTAAATACTCTATACAACACGCTACAGTGGGTATTAGCACGTCACATTGGGTATTTGTATATTGTATTCCTTTTGCCTTATTATTGTATTGTTCTCAGCGAAGGGATGCTGCTGGAAATGTGAATTTCCCTGCGGGGATGAATCAAGTATCTATCTAAAATAGTGGAGAAATTTGTTTTTCTTATCACAATTGTCCGTCATATGTCTTTGACTTTTGGGAAATAAGTTTGAAGCCTGAAATATGTCAAAAGTTCTTGGGGGTGGGCAATACTTTGGCAAGCACTGTAATACTAGCACTTTTCTGCGCTAGCACAGGCTGTTTTTAATGTGACCTCATGGTCATTATGGTAACGGACATTAATAGAGATAATTTGCATTGAGGCTTATTAAACCTGGTTATCGGCACATGCTTGCACAAAAGTACCTTTTACCCCAACTTTGAAACTGAGTCTCGCTGTGTTTTATGCTGCTCCCAAGACTACAAATTTTGTGTCTCCTCCTCAGGAAATTTCAGGTTAGAATAAAAAGCCAGGAAACTGCGTCAGGAGGTGAGCAGTCGGAGGTCGGTTTGTCCACTTCCGGGAGTTGTCGTCCTCTACCAATAAGTCACACTGGATGTGATTCAGAAGTTCCCAAGGTGAATCCAGGGACCCAGACGTCATCAAGCAGTGACGCCGGTCTTGCACACACGTAAGTAATAACATTTCACACTAACTGGACACATTCTATCAAACCTAAAGTTGTACCTTTTAACAATTTGTTGGGTTTGTACTCCAATAAGGCAGTGTTTAATTTCCCACGAAGACAACCTAAGGAAATACAAAATGCAGTTTTTAAATTTTGATTCCTCTTAGTAAGTTACAAAAAACCAAATCCACGCAAAAAAATAACGCCCCTAAATGGGAATTAAAAAAAGCGAATGTGGCCATCTTTGGCAGCGATATCAGTAATCAAACGTTTACAGTAATTGGTAATGAGTCTTTCACAACGCTACGGAGGAATTTTTGCCCACTCTTCTTTGCAAAATTGTTTCATATCTGCCATATTGGAGGTAGCGTGTTTTGACTATCCTGAGATGTTTTTGGAACACAACCCTGAGAAAGACGAGGCATTACAATATTTGATTTATTATGCTATTTTTTTGCAGTCCAGTCTTGCACAGCTTTTTCAAATAAAATAAATCATTAAATATATTTCCCTGTACTTCCACATGAGTAAAAACTGTGTAAAAGGATAAAAGTAATCTCCTGCCACCTACTGATCTGGATCAATGTTACAGCAAACATATGCCATGATTTATTTGCAGAAATAATATCGTCAATTTACTGCTGGCACACCTGACAAGCTGTCACAGCACATTAGTGTACCCCTGGCCCAAGGACTCAAACTTGTCCCCTGTTGCATCATTTTCCATTTCAGTAAAAAACATCAGCGGTCACTTACGAGAGTCATACTACGACTTTTTTGTGCATGTGTTTCCAACTGATTTCCGCCCCCCTAGGAATCGGACTGAGCGTGGCGAGCAAAAGTTCTTATCCATGTACTCCAAGGATCTCCTAGGGTCGGAGCTTTGCTTTGAGGAAGTGCGAGCGAGGACGTTTTTGCGAAAGAGGCAGCAGAAAATGGAGGCAGAGCTGAGATGTAAGCACGGTGGTTTGTCGGGTGGCTTGTTATTGGTCGGCGTCTGATGCATGACCCGTTGTCGCACGTGAAGGTGAACTCATCGAGAGGGAGGAAGAAGAGCTTCTGGCAAAGTTTCAGCACCAACTCCCCCGGTATGGCATGGAACTGGTGAGTTGCTCAGCGAGTGCCTGGCAAGATGTTGATGATGATTCGCACTGATCCCAACCAGGGCTGCAACGATTAGTCAATGTTTTCGACAAAAATTGATGATACAGATCTTCGGCAATGAAATTTGTTGTCGAATATTGTCACCAGACACCTTTTATAATCTCTGCATGCACAATAGCCAATACTGTCTGTCTGGAGCGCTAACATAAACACACCAAAACGTACCAACAATTCTTAGTTTTGGTGTATTTTAGCCCAATAAAAATAACATTTGAAAATTTGAATATTTTGCAAAGCAGTCCACGTGTATCATGGAAGTAAATCGGTGAGGCATGATTTCAAGATCAGGCCGGACAGTTGACGAAACTAAGTCCTACGCGTTGATAAAGATTCAAGTAACAATATAGCAAATACGCTTTTGATGACATTCATCGCCAAGTCAAGTCACATTTATTTACATAATAGCCCTTAATCACAAAATGTCTCAAAGGACTGCACAGGTTACAATTACACCATCCCCTGATCTTACATCATACATTTTATACGCATATACCGTAAATTCCGGACTATAAGCCGCTACTTTTTTCCAAAATTTTCAACCCTGCGGCTTATTCAGAGATGCGGCCAATTTATGTAATTTTTTATAACGGCCGCCAGCGGCGCTCGAGTATGTAAGGTAAGATTTAGACCAGTGGAATATATGCGCCGAGGAAGATCAGATCTTCTGAGTGTAAACATATCCTCATCGTGCTAATTGCACAAAATAAGGCTCATGATTCAGCTTCTAATTACCGTAAATGCAAATGGCCATATCGCTGGGGTGTATTAAAGTAAGGGAGCGTGGGACGTCGTCATCATGACAAAGTTTCTTTACGACATTGAGAAAGACAACTTGGATGTCATTAACAAAGTAGTAGAAGCGGACGGTCTGCCGAGATTCTAACGAACATGGCAATTATTTCCTTAACAGACTGATTTGAAGGCATGCGAGCGTGTTTTTAGTAGCGTGAGGCTACCTCCCAAAGGCACGGTTTAGGATGAAAGTTATGTTATTATTATTAAAGCTTTGAAAACTCTCTCGATGTACCGTCTAAGAGGGGCGGAGCAAACGCGGGCTGATGGGAAAGTGGGGACCGGTAAAGGTAAGTTTTTGTGGACACGGGCGGACAATAATGGATATATATTTTTCCCACCCTTACCTTTGGAAATATACACTTTTTTTCCTTGGATTACTATTAACGGGCACCCAGAATCTGCAGGTCTGCAACAAATTTTAAGTACCTATATCATTTCACGTTCATTTTGGCGGCTGTGATTTTTGGACTGTGAACTTCAATGAAGGACATTTAATTTCAATCAACTGAGCTTGCTCTGTCCACTCCACGCATCGGCCCGGGAACGGTGCATTCGCGATGATCGCAGCAAGGCTTTAGGGCTAGGACCTTAGCTTGGCCTTTTGGCTGAGAGTAAGTGTCCCGGCTCCTAGGTTTTGTAGCGTATTATGAACTGACCGATAACCGATAATGGATAATGAATAACAAAGATAGAACAATAACCCTTAAAAATCCCTCCCCCCCACATTTAATTTCAATCGTGGGAGTTTGGCTTGGATCAATTTTCAGGTTTTTTAGATGTGGGTGCATGCGGCTTATGTACAGGTGCGGCTTGTGTATGGACAAAATCGGTTTTCCCCTTAAAATGTGATGGGTGCGGCTTATAATCAGGTGCGCTCTATAGTCTGGAATTTACGGTATTTCGGTAGAAAACGGAGCTTGAGCGTTATGCTAGACCGCACTTGACAAATTAAATTGAAATCGAATACATGTCCAAAGAACAACCACTGTTTCAAAATCGTTTGATTTCAAACTGTTGAGTATCGTTAAGTACTTTTGTTACAGAGTTTGCGGTAGACCACTGAATATACTTCACCAAACGGACATCGTATTTGTTATCTTTACTGTTGTACTACAGCAAATGTTTCTCTTCTTGGTTTACAGGGATCAAAATGTTTAATTGATTTGAATTCATGATTTATTGGCCTGTCCCTAAAAATGTACAGAGACTTTTTTATGGTTTTATGTCTTTACTAACGGAGCACTGCGCCTAACTGGTTTCAAATATATTTTTCTACGAATCCTCAGTATGTTCGATATATTACGATATGTATTCTCCATTGTACCCGTTTTCTTGTGTTTATGATCATTTGCCACATAACTATCAGCTTCAAGATAAATTGAAGAAAAAATAACAATCATTCGATTCTTTGACTAATCATCCCAATAGTCAAGACGCTGAACTCCTAATAAGCACATTGTAAAGCACTTTGGAATGTCTTCAGTGTCTTGAAAAGTGCTGTGCAGACCATTTACCATTAAGTAGAGTTATGTGCAACACTAAACGTAATATTACATTTTGCTTTCCTAGAAACCTGCCGAAGGAAGTGACTCAAGCCAGCCAACCCAAAAGGCCGTTGGGCATCAAGAAAGCTGGAGTACCAACCAAGCCCCGAAAAACCTTGATGGTAATTTGAAATATGAGTCAAAAGTCAGACTATTTCTGAAAAGACAAGCATTTGTTTTTGTTTCTGTGTCAGCGTCAAAAGAAAATGTGCTGAATGTTTCCCATGTGACTCCCAACAACTCGCTTGGCTGTTTGCCCGCCACTCCGTCACGCGTGCCGCCATCGCCCACTGTCAACACACGAGAGGCCCTGGGTGAGCGTTTCTTCTTTTTGGCACATTTAAATAGGTGTAAGAATAAAGCTGTTTACCTCATTCTTGGCCATAAGCAATAATTATGTTTTCAGCAGCCTGGTCCCTGAGTGCCAAAACGTGAAAAGAAATTTGTATTATCTTTAATTTAAAAATATATTATGAAGGGTTGGCGCTGCTCATCAGTAAGTATCAAGACTCTGGAAATGATTTCAGTATGATAAGTTAGATGCCAAGAGCAGCTTTGATCAGATATTTGTCTACAGATGATGGAAGCCCAACTTCCGAGTGTATCCGGCGAATGAGCATGCGTAGGCGGCTCATATGGCAATTATGTGCAGTGAAGCAGTGTGGTGAGAGACACCGGATGTGGAAGAATAGTAATAGGCAGTGAACTCTTCAACTGAGCTAGTTCCTTTAAAAAAAAAAAGACAAATTCCCATTGTCATCATCTGGCTAGAGAGGGATGACGATTCGTGCACGTCTGTTTTGCGCATGTGTCAAAATGGAAAAAATTGTTTGGCACCAGCTCTCCCAATTGGGAAACACTTCTGGCATTGAATGAGTTTAGCCACTCTCACCTTGACATACTGTCAAGGTTCAAACTTGAGATTGTAGTAGAATGAAGAAAAGAACACATTCTGAGTCTGAGATTTAGGTTTTTTGATAGCCCCTTTCATCAGAGGTGCGTTTTTCCAGGATCGGATCAGGGAGAGATCACGCTCCTCCTTTAGCACAAGGCTCATTTATTGTAAAACACAAAGAAACTACACATCCGATTCGTTAATATGAACACACTAAATGAATCTGATTGGTTTGGACATGAATCACATATTTAAAAGCAGTGTATAATGTTGGTCGCTGTATAACAAGTATAACAAATGAGCAATAGGGATAGTGAAACTTTGTAAACACAATGTGTCTCTGCTTGCCTCTTGAGCAGACTAGGAATGTGGTAGTCAAACTCTCCCAAAACCAAAACTTTTTAAGCATTCCAGGTGAAATCATAAAACTACACACTTTTGAGAATACTATAGAAATATGAAAGTATAAAGATATAAGAGTATAAAAGTATTTATTGGGTATAAGAGTATAGAATATAGTATAAAAGGCACATTTAGACCATAATTTCTCATACAATACAAAACAAAAATAAATAAACAGCCTGATTTCTGCTCAGGTTAATGACAAGGAGTGATAAGCCCTGTGCACACCTTCCGCCAACCTCGTTAAAATGGCACTGGCGAGCGACATTTTGCATTTGATGTCGGGTTGTGGGGGCTATTTTTGAAGGAAAACTGCGCGATGCCCATGTTTTCAAGTATCATTCATGTTTAATCATTTTAGATGGTTAGATAGATAGATACTTTATTCATCCCCGTAGGGAAATTCACACTTCCAGTAGTCTACCCCGTTGTTTATTAACAGATTAACATGATGCCCTAGGGGTGCTTGTAGCGGAGCGGATGACATCACGCTAGTCCAAAAGTTCGACATCCCTGCGGCAGATGGAAATATTTTATTTGTGAAAATCCAGGGATACACCACCTCGTGTTAGCAAGTCTGCCTCCTCTCCGATTACCCCCGGCTTTCGTGTCTCTGTTTAGCGGCGTTGAAGCCGGGTAGCTCCGGGTGGCTACACGTTAGCATCCGGAATGCTAATTGTGACCCACATTTCCGCAAAACACAGCAATTGCGCTCCTGTGCGCTTTGATGTTTTCCACCAGCACTCGATGATCTTATTTGGTCGTGAGTTCGCATTTACCATGATTACGGATGGTACCGAAGACTTATAACGCCGCTAGCCGCTTAGCTAGCTCTGGCTCTTCTTCCACGATAGGCGCCTTCATCACGCCGGCACGAGAATTCTTCAGGGCAAGGAGTTGATTCCTTGAATAGACGCATTTTTGTGCGCTAAAACCCATGTCCATAGGATAGAAGTAATCCATAGTGTAGTTGTCAAAACGGGAAGAAAAAACACCGAAGATAGGAGCAGACAATAAAACAATAGGGCAGCTGCTGGAAAAGGCAGCCGCTCGTGGCAGCGCCGCTTTGATCTAGCGCTCGCTTACCAAATTCATCAACTGTGCGTGGCACGGAAGAAAACTGTAAGCTGCTTTTTTTCACAGCGCATGCGCTCTCAATATAAAACACCAAAGTGACGACTTGAAAACATATATTTCGCCCTTCTACAGAAAAAACTAGTTAATTTTTTGAAAATATTATTCATATACAGGGGTACCTCTTTATATTAGCCCCTTTAAACACGAGAAGTTTGGTATACGATTCTTTTTTTTTTTTTACACTCTACCTAGCTATATAAAGGAAAATCGAGTTCACAAGAGACCCCTCGAAAGTGCTCACCACTCCTGACTGATTAATGCCAGATTTTAAGAACAAGCCTGAACCCAACCAGACCCAAATATTAAGTTCGGCCTAAAATGTCAGTCATTGCTTGGGGTTCGATCCGGGTTGGGATTTTCTCCCGCTGACTTGAAGAAATATATATGTATATTCTCATCATTATCCGGTCATAGTTCTTACTGTATTTTCCGCTGTGTGAGGCGCGATGGATTTCGTCCTCCTTTCGTGCAACCCACGTTTGTGTGCTAAGGTTTTCCGTCATTGTTCTTAGTTTATTTTTTCTGTGGAGGATCCGGTCGCACGGTGTATTCGTCCCTCTTTTGCGAAACGCAACCCCAGCGCGCAAACGAGTGCAGCCCGGGTGGATGATTAAATAAAAAGTCACTGAGAGAGAAGCCCTCATCCTTCTCTGAAGTTTCCTTTAATTCTCTAGGAACGCTAACAAGTGAATGCAATTTGGTCCCTTACCGCGGCAACCGCCAATGACAAAAAAAAAAGACGACGTATCAGGTCTTTGTTGCAATATGACACTGTTCTCCTACAATATGGATGCCCTGGTGTTGTAGTCAAGAAATATAGAGCTCACATTTTATACAACAGGACTCATTCATGTTTTCTTTGGGCGCAGTAGTAAATACGTGCCCATCTTCATAATCACCATCTTGAATGGTCACACAATCCGAAAACATGTGACATTATTAAATCGTCGCAAAGCTAAAAATCGTGCCACTAAAAATCAGTGCCAGTTGCATTCTGCAGCTAAAGGTGTCAACGCCAAATTCCCCAAACGGTTGGCGCCTGGTGTGCGTGGGGTTTTACAGAACGCCAGGAACTTTGTTAGTCTCTACAGTAGTGTTTTTCAAACTACAGTGGAACCTGGGTTCTCGACCATAATCCGTTCCAGAACCCTGTTCGAAAACCGATTTGTTCGATCACCGAAAATCGTTTTTCCCATTAAAATTAATGTAAAATCATTTTAATCCGTTCCAACACCCTGAATGTTTACTATGAACGTAAACATGAAGCTAACCCAGGCTAATCGTACGTTCGCGTTAGCGTAATCTTCCGTACGAAAGATTACGCTAACATGAAGGTGTAAAAATTAAAAAATCAGGTCGTTTACACGTCATTTAGCACCCGGGTCTCCACAAAAAGTGGTGAGCGGTTAAAGGATAAAGAAAAGAATTATGAATAGGATTTCTTACCTTTGTGGTGGTCTGCAGAAGCGATGCTCTATTCCCTCGAAAGAAGGGAAACATGCACACCTTCTTCATTTTGCTATTATTTCTTTCTTAAATGCAATAGTTGTACGCACTAGTCTTCTTTTCTCACCTGTAGCAACTTTGCTGCTTGCACCGACCTTCTTCGGAGGCATAATTAGGGGCTAAAACACTCCGTTCACCGATATTAAAAGCGAAAGCGAAAAAAAGTGCGCGCTCACGTCATAACAGTTCTTCACGAGGGGTGGGGGCAATCTACACGATCTACACCCGTACGCCGCTCAGCATCGCCCCTAGCGTACCGGCGTTCGAACTCCGATTTTTTTGAACGAAAAGCGAAGCAAGAATTTCTCAAAATTTTTGGTCGAGAACCGATTTGTTCGAACTGAGAGGCGTTCGAAAACCGAGGTTCCACTGTATTCCCCAGGAGCCATTTGCAGCCCTCAGTGTATACTATAAACTGTATTACATGTTGTGGTTTGCAGACGTGATTATGGGAATGTTCCAGGCCCCTACCGAAGACCCTTTGTGTGACATGTCAGCATTTGCCACCAGCATGATTCATTCAAATAATGCAAATGGTAAGCGCCGCTTGCTAGTTTAGCATTCTTATTATCTCTGTCTTCCTTGCTTCCGCCCTATTCCTTCCTCTTACTGCCTCTCTTCTTTCCTTGCTAACCTCCAATGTTGTAGTTTGTATGGCATTGTCCTATGGAGCGCCATCGCCTGCTTCGGGTTGCACCCAAGAGGCCAGATGTGGGCCACACCTAAACGGGGCCCTAAGTTCAAGTATAAAGAGTCCATTATGGACATTTATTATGGGCCCTGCAAAAGATTATGATAGCAATTCCCAGTGGTAAATTGTAATTGGAATAACTTCCTGCAACAGAAAGTGAAAGCTACAGATTTCATTTTATTTTTATTTTATTCACCATTTGTACCCAACACCTACAGTACATGGGAAGAGATTTTTCTCAAAAATATTTTTGCACTTATTATACAAATCCACAAATATATTAGTGATCCAAAAATGATATGTTTCGATAAATGGACTTGAAAGACTAAAAATCTCATATGTAAATTGAAAGTATATTTGTGGCTCTGCAAAATAAACGTTTACACTGATTTTTTTCTTTTAATGGTACTGAAGGATTTAGGAATTTGGCTTTAAAAAGTGCTCTAATTTTGGTAGTTAAGATGTTGTACGAACCCTGAATATTTTGTTTCTTCTAGTAGAAAATACAATTTCAATAATTAAAATAAAAAAATTGATCAAACAAAACAAGAAAAATATAGTGGAGATCAAAATTAGAGATCAACTTGTAAAATGTTTAAAGATTTTGAAATACCATCTTCACTTCTGCAGTTAATTGACATTTTATTGCGTTTATATCACGGTACTACTTTTCACATAACAACTAAAGGCATTTCACGGAAAAAAAAGTTTTTCCAGAAAACACACTGATCAAAACTAGAGACAAACAATGACTTTGGCATGGAAAAAATTCTGAAGGTTACAACAGTAAGTAATTAGTAAGAAATGTACAGGCTTCTGCTGTGAATGACTCAATTACATCTGCCGCCACAGAATAGCACTAGTCTCTCACACTACTCTGGTGTGATTTTGGTCCATTCTTCTTCCAGCCTCCTCCGCAGTTCTGTGATTGTAGTGGGTTTTTTGACCATGACTCTGTCACCAAAGTTTTTCCAGAGGGTCTTTATTGGGTTAAGATCAGGACTCTTGGCGGCCCATGCCATTAATTTAATGTTTTCACCTCAAGGAAATTCTTTACCCGTTTTGCTGTGTGACTTGAGGCACTGTCCTGCATGAAAACTGCAGGGCTGATTGGGCGATGAACGCAAAACCAAGGTTTTGACACACATTCACACTCACTTGGCCATGTAGCTTTTCAAGAGGTCTGACTCCTGCTGCAGAAAACATGCCTCAAACCATGACACTTCCTCATCTACCTTTCACTGACTTTAAACACACTTTAGGTTTAGTCTTTCTCCAAAATTTTTAATTGCCAACATCTGACTCCCCTGCTAATATGGACCTTTTTGAGATACAGACATTTGACTTATTGGGTAACCTTCTGTGACATAAATATGTCAGCACATTGATTTTGAAGAGTCTCAGAACGTTTCTCATAATATTACTATTATTAATAATAATAATAATAATAGTAGTAATAAAACGAAGTAGATTTGTCGAACACCTATTCAGTAACACATCACAAAGTGGAGGGATTCCTCTGTAGTTGGATCCCAAAGCCAAAAAAACACAATAGGTTTAAAGTGTGTCTTACTTTGCAAACAGTATAGCCAGGGAAGTCCGATTTTAAATGAAAAAAAAAAAAAGATTTGTTTACACCGCGGGATCCAATGCAACCAGGGTTTCATTCACAATAAAATACATTACATATGGCTATTAAAGTACATCAAATAAAGGCTATCTGTGTACAAGTTGTTGTGATCGTGGATATCATAGTACATTTATTCGTCTCCGGTGTTGGTAACTTTTTCTTCCGCGTTAACAAACGCATGTTGTAGAATACTGTTTTAATAAACGCGTTATATAGACTACAATTGCTTAATTGTTTTGATTAGCTTGCTTTGTTTTAATAAACTTATTATATAGAATGCGATCGCTTTTGTCAGAGGCGCAGCAGAATGCGCGTTCACGCGACGGGAGTAGGATTTTGCAGGGGAGTCGGATTTAGGCAATACATCGTACCTGGACACAGTGCCTTTTAATGTATCCGCCTTTTCAGACTCGTCCTTGAATTCATGTTCATGTTTCGTCTCGTAATGACGTTTAAGACTAGACGTGCCAGGTACTACGCTCTCGAGGCATAATGCACAAACAACACAGTCATTTTCTTGCACAAAGCCCCATTCGTCTGTCCACACTGGCTGGAAAGAACGAGATTTTTCTGCTCGAAGAGCTGTCGTGATTCGTTCATTTATCGCGCGCCGGTGTTTCTGTTAGAATGTTAAAACACAGATCTGTCCTCCACTGCGAGGCACCGCGCAGACACACGCTCACCGTAAAGCCGCTAAACAACACACCGCGCAATTAAAATGTCTTAAACTTGAGGTAAAAATGCGCATATAAAAAAAAAAAAATCATAACTTTTCCGTACGCTCGCGTGTCACTGGTTAACCCCACGAGTGCCACTGCTGGCACGCGTGCCCCTGACCTAGAGGGAGCTGTAATAAGGGGGCGGCAGTGGCTCAGGAGGTAGAGCGCTCATCTTGGGATCAAGAGATAGCAGTTCGAGCTCCGTGTTACATGTCGAAGTGTCCTTGGGTAAGACACTGAACCCCAATAAGCAGGTTAGCGCCTCACATGGCTGCTCGGCCGCTATTGGGAAATGTGATTCACAATGTAAAGCGCTTTGGGAAGTCTTGACTTGAAAAGCGCTATTTAAATACAGATCAATTCATTTCATACTAATTGTCCCTCATCTTGTTGCCATTGGTACCTAACATTTAAAAACATTGTTAAAGGCTGGGTAAAAAAAAAAGAAAAAAAAAGTTACTTTACTGTCCCTTTGAGTCTACGTAGCTTGTATTCTTCCTTATGCGTTTTAGCCCTCATTGTCGACTGCACTACACAATTTAGCAACATTTCATGGTAAAATAATACACATTGTCCCTTTTAACAAAAAAAAAGACTACTGTATTTATGAAAGGACCGAAATCGGAGCGGAACGCTCTGTTTAATTCTGCTGCTACTCTTGCCTCACAGGCGCCGCCCTGCTGTCCAATCCCGTCACTACAGAGCCCTTTGCCATCTACCAGGATGTCAGGTCATTTGACAGACCATTTTCATTTTATGTTTTTTGTTCCCTGGGTCATAAATTCAGCAAACCTGATCAGTGAATCTAATGCTATTTTTTGTTGTTTTATGACTCATAAAGGATGTTCTTTTTTATTTGGTCTTTAGTGCTGCGACTTCCCACACTCTTTGCAAAAAAAAGCGAGGCCGAGGATTGCTCGAGAATCTGGCTTCAACCGTGAGTTGGATCAGAGTGAAATTGGATAGTTGTGTCTTGACATTTGACTGTCATGTTTAATGGATGCCAGGGAGCCCACAGTGCAACAGCAGGGTGGTCACATCAGGACAAGACAGCTGAAGATGTCAACGTGACGGGCGACGGCTGGCTGGCAGCGTGCCCCAATAACACGGCTGACTTCGCCTTGGCGGCGCGTTGCGTGTCCACCCCATTTGCGCATAAAGGGGCCAGCGAGGCTTTGCAGGGCGCAGGTACAAACCTCAGCAACGAATGATTACTATATTTTCACACTATAAATTGAACCAGATTAGGAAGAAGAAAGAAAGAATTTACTTTTATTGTCATTCTTTGTAACAATGGACACAGAACGAAATGTCGATACACCTGCTTTATTCCTGGACCCTGGCTATTTCAGCTGAAAATGAAAATCTCCATTCTGATCCCTGATTACTGACAGGGTTGGGTAGGGTTACTTTAACTGGATTACTTTCAATTACTTTTCGATTACTCCAATACCAAATATGCTAATAAAAGACAAAAGAAACTAAATATGAATAAAATTATGACTCGCAACACGTGGTAAGCGTTCTCTCCTGGCTTTGATCTCTGGCAAAACTAACATCAAATGTGACAGAAACAAAATGAAAATAAATCCTAACAGCTTGCCAACATCATTTTTTGCCGTTCTATGTATTCTGTTACTCCCCAAACCTGCACAAAATTTAGTCATTTTATTCCCTACCTGTAACCCTTCCCAACCCTGATTACTGACAAAGGTTTCAAATCATCAAACCAATTTTAATAGCACACAAAGACAACCCAAGAAAGTACCGAATGCAGTTTTGCAATGTTGATTCCATTTATTAAGGCCCAATAAAATCTTGGCCTATTTGGCCCAATGTGAAAAAATAAATAATTGAAATACGGTCTAAGAATCAAATCTGGGACACATTCGTGAAATGGAACCAAATTATTTAAACGTTTTATATTTCCAACCCAAAAAAACTCCCCCAAAAAAGCCTGCTGTTCTCTCAGCTCTTCCAACAGACTCCAGAAGTTCCTTGAAGACTTCTGAATGATCGAGTGTTGCCCCAAAAGACTAATACGCACAAAGTGCACCTGTGTGTCATTAAGAATCATGCACCTGCTCTGCGATGGGCTCAAAGGTCTGTGAAAGAAGACACTGGAGAACAGACAGGATTATGAAGACTGAGGTACATATGAGGCAGCATTTACTCCCCCGGAGCACTGCGCGAGCAACAATTTCCAAATATAGAGCATAATACCATTAAAAACCTACCAAGACCAGGTCGTCCCTCTAAACTTTTACCACAAACAAGGAGAGTACTAATCAGAGAAGCAGCCAAGAGCCACCACGATCACATTGGATGATCTGCATGTATACACCGAAGTGGGACAATCTGTGCTTAAACCGAGTCGTACGCTGCATATATCTGCCCTTTGTGGAAGAATGTCGAAAAGAAAGCCTTTTCTTGAAAGAATCCTAAAGAAATGCATTTTTGGCATTGGCAAGAAGCCACATGGTAGACACAAATAATACGTGGAGCAAGGTGCTCTGGTGCGATGAGACAAAAATGGAACTTTTTGAGCTGAAGGCAAAGTGTTACATTTGGCGTAAGAGTCAAACTAAATGTCACCCTGAAATCCCCATCCCCGTTGTCAAACGTGGTGGTGGCAGTATCATAGTCTGAGGTTGCTTTTCTTCAGCAGGTACTGTCTGATTACTTCTTGAACAAAAACAGCAAATTATTACAATTTAAGAATCTGAAATTCCGTGGATTTGAGGAATTTCTCACCCAAAGGAAACTGAATGATACATCAGAAATGTGCCGATGAATTCAGTAATGTTTAATTATTCTATTCGGTTCTTGCAACAAGAGAGGAAGTTTAGCCTGCTACATTAACTTTTCCCTGTCGCCATATTAAAGTGTAGAGTGATTTGGTTTTTGACTGATTTACATTTATTTAAACATTTTTTCCCGTGCCAACTGGTAACTTGCAACACTTATGACATCTGTGATTGGCAGACAATATGAAGACTTCAGTTTTTGACGCTTTTTAACCCACTTAAATGAATTCTGGGTGCTTTCAGAGAATTTAAAGTGCACTGAACGAGAGGCTGTTGAAGATACTTTCATGAGACGTTCTCAAAAACTCAGGTAAAAATGAATACATCTTTTTTTTTTTTGTCTTTTTCTAAATCGACAATTTGAAAAAAACGATACTTAAATTGGAATAATCCTAAAACTGTTGTGATTATCAATAATCAGTTACTAATTCATTTTTGATTTTCTTTAATAACAGTGAAACGTTTTTGTTAAATCTGATTTAAAGGAGCCATTTCAAATTACAATCCCGAATTTGAGATTCCCAGCACATTTTTGCTGTTAGTTCTAGGTCTGATTAGTGGTAAAAAACGCCAGAGTCAAAATTAATTTGTACAAAAGCCTGCAAATTTAATGAACAAGAATATGGACAACATTTAACATGAATTATAGTCAAAGAACACTTATTTCATTTAAGGTGTAAGAGGTTAATGTTGGTTTTCTAATCCTGTTTTATTTCTATATCAGTTTGATGACCAGTCATTTACTCTAATTGCGGTTGATAACATATTAGTCGCAAAAGTTACATTTATGCGCACCAATAGGGTTGTAAAATCAATTGTTTTTGGTGTCAGAATTTAAAGTCGTGTAATAATACAGCTCAAGTTTTAATGACAATTCGAACGAATGACAAGTAGCTTCATCAATCAAGCAAGAAAAACCCAATTCGGATTTTTTTCCCAACACAGGGAATGCCAAAACCTTGGGTATAGCTGGTTTCTCAAAGTTAATGAGTCCACAGTCAAGATCAAAGGATCAATCCACTTGCTATAGTGATTTTGATGTGAAGCTCAATGTTGAATCCTGGGATTCTTGGTCTGGGGTAGCTTGCCACTTCGATCAACAAGCTGACCAATCGCCCAAGAAATCTCGGAATTTCGCTGGGAGGGATTAAAAATCTAGTTCAGGTTTTCCGTCCATTGTGACTCACCGTCACAGGCGGAATCAATGAAAAAAAAATATATATATATTTTTTATATATATATAATTGCTTTTGATAATCTTAGGTCCTGTCTGTCGTCTTCCCTTTTTGTGCCTGTTCTGTTCTGCAGCATGCAATGACGAAAGACATGCTATTGGTACTTACTATGATGTCTGTTCTTACAAAACATTGTTAAAAAAGAAAATGACAAATCATTTTTCTGTGATGAAAATATTGACTTCATTTAATGATTTATTAATATGATCAGATATTTAAAAAAATATTTTTTCGATAAAATTTTAATATTTAATTTAAATTTTCCTTTATTTATTTCTTACTTTGCATTTTCACGGGAGTTTATCGTATAAAAATTGTTCAGATTGATGAATTTGAGTTTATCTTTTTGTCTACTGTATATCGCCCAGATCTGCACTGCACAAATGAAATCGTCTTTTTATTTCTTTATAGATGTACTTTTATCACGCAGACTTAAATTTGTGTTTAACTTTGTATCTTCCGATGCAGTCCCATCATCGAGCAGAGTCCAACCGACGAAAAGTGTTCCGACAGTCAGCCGACAGCTTCGTTTGCAGCGCATGCCGGGACCATCTTTGGCACCCATCAAATGAGCGCATCTTCCGCCACCCTGGCGTCTACCCTGCCGCGGCCCGCCGCACTCTCTTTCGGGGACCGCACGGCACTCGATCCCATGGAGGATTCTCGGCCTGTTTCCTTTATTAAAGAAATCGAAAACTCCTCCCACACCCCACTGCCCGGCGACCAACACGTAGCAACTGGTGGAAGCGTGGAGGAGAAACTCTATGGTGAGGTGTATCAACACCAAAGGTCTCACTGATACTGGCAGAATGGCAAGTATAACACCTCTGGTGTGTTTGCTCTCATTTGGTTTAGAATCACAAGAGAGTGAAGGCAATGTTTCCCGCATCACTTCTAACAACTCAGTGAGCGCTCATCATGCCGTTGCCACTCCTATCCATGTGCCACTATCGACTACAGTTAACACATGCGAGGCCCTGGGTGAGTACATTGGAAGGGTTTCTTCCAAGGACTGATCTTGTCTGATACTGATACAAATATATCACTGTGTATTTTTTAAATATATTTCTTTTTTAATGTTAAACTCCATATTTTGCTTTAACCCTCATGTTTGGTTATGAATACATTTATCAAAGAGAGCGTTCATTTTCATTAAAAAATAATGAATTTGGGACTCCAGAGACCAAACTTCTTCTTGTGCTGACCCTCACAGGCTTCGTCCTCCAGGCCAATCCCGTCTCCGCAGAGGCTTTCACCATTTACCAAGATAACGTCAGGTGAATTTGCAGTTTATCGCCGTATGACAATGTTTCAGGCTCAAGTGATGTTTTGGTTTTGTGAGCTTAAATATAGCAAATCTTTTTATCAAGATTTTATGAATTATTATTTTCTTTATTTGCGCAGTGTTGCTGCTTCTCAGACGCCGGGAAACAAAAAAGCAACGCGAGGCCGAGGCTTGTCAGACAATCTGTCACAAACCGTGAGTTTTTATCAGTTTTTCAGTCTACAATGTTACGGGAATATAACACGTGAATGTCCGATGGATGGCAGAAAGCTGACATTGTGGAGGCGCCGTCGTCTTTGCAGGAAAAGACAACAACAGAGAAGAGTGTGTGGCGCAAGGGCTCGCCGCCGATGTGTCCCAACATTACTGTTGATTTTACCATGGGGAGGTCCATGACCTTCACGCACAAAGGGACCAAACCGATTTCCCAGGACGCAGGTACCACTTCCCGTTTTTTATGCTATGACTCTTCCTGTCCCATTCCTTTGTAGCGGACAGGAGATGACGTTTGCACCACTGTTCTACTTTTTCCTTCAGATCATATTTTGTCGCTATTATGCGGACGTTGCTGGAAAACAAAAATGTGGTGTAAAAATGTTGTTGCTTTTCGGCAAAAAGATCCTTATACACTTGCGTGCAAGGACGTAGGTTTGGGGTTGGCACTGATGAGAACCAAAACTCAAGTGAAATTGATCGATTGGTGGAAACACGTCTCATGCTGACATATCACCATTGATTAGGATGGAGAACCGTCATGAATGGCTCATCAAAAGGGTCCCATTCTCGAGCTACTCGCCGGAGTTCACGAAACAGGAAAAGTTTCTGAAAGAATATACTTACGTGACACAAATTTAGCTAGCTGTTTCACATACATGTTCATTTTAAACTGTAATGGTATTGATGCAGATGTAGAGAAGAGGCACCATTTAGCCAATCAGAATGCAGAACACAATGAAAATCTACATAGTACCCAAACTGCGATATAGCAAGGGAGTACTGGTACTGTGTTACAGTAGTATATTACAGTTTTTGCACAATAATTTATCAGTCGAAATTACCATTGACCACAATTGCAAAACATTGGGTATCCTCGAATTGGGCCGCGTGTTCCTGACGGTTAAAGTACAACAGTCCTGAATGTTGCAGTTTCCCTCATTTTGTAGTTTCAGTTAATCTTTTTTAAGTGTTAAAGATTTGGCTTTGATGAGATACAGGCTTGGCAAGGGTAAATTGAGAGAGTTGTTATGTAGCCTAGTCGCCTCAGTCTCTTCCAAGACAATCCACAGCGTGCCCGCACGTGATCACCATTTCTTTGCGCTCCTCTGACTTTCCTCAGAGTCCGATTTGATTGATTAATTTCCTTTCAATGTAATGAGCAGCTAAAATACTTGCTGTTGCCGTGTTTTGCAGTTTGTTTTTGTGGACACAATGACTTGTTCGCCCACACATCCAGCCTGTTAGGCAGGTCTACTGTCAGTCAATCAGTTGCGCCCTCAGTCATGCGTACCCAACATACTGTACAAAACCCTCCCTGCCCCCTCAATAGCACTTGCTCTGTGCTGTCTGCTGCAGAAAGCAGTGTTCACGTTTGCCCGCGTCCTTGCGTCCGAGACGCATCATTTTTGCTGGGGACGCATAGTGTCAAATCAACGTGCGTCCCCGGGACGCAACTTTTTTGACACCAAATTGTCATTATTAAACGATTACCTTTTTTTAAACAAAGATTTACCGCACTCCAAACTTTTCGTCAGGCAGATCCGCCATTGTTGTTTTGGTCTCGCGGTTCGAGTTTTGGTCTGCACGCCGATCTCGGCCAACGAGATCTCGTCATTGTGGTGGTTGTTGTCTAGGGAAGGTGAAAATCAACACAAAATTGGTAATTTCTTCAGTGTCAGTAATAAGTCAAAACATAATGCAGAAAGTGATAAAAACGGCAATAATTCCGGCACAAAAAAACGGCGGAGAAATTCTTCGGAAGATCGCGGAGGCTAGGAAAACACGTGTGTTGAAGCAAACGATTCAACGAAAGAAAATAAACAAAAGAATACTCCTAGAAAGAAAAGGACTTTTCTGCCAAAATGGACTAAATTATATTCCTGGTTTCGCTATCAGGAGGATGATAATGGATTGGACCTTGAGAAGGCATTACAACTGTGGCGGGACAGCAAACCACGAAGAATATATGAACTGAAAAATCTGAAGTGATAACTTGCTTTGTATTACCAATTAACTGTAATGATTAAAACGGCATGAAATATAGACTAATATTTCAGCAATAATATTTTGTATAATGAACAATATTTTTGTGAACTAAAAAATCTGAAGTGATAACTGCTTTGTATTACCAATTACTGTGATTATTAAAACCTAATGAAAATATAGATTAACATAATTATTATTTTGTATAATTTACAATATTGTTATGAACTAAAAAATCTTGAAGTGATAACTGATTTGTATTACCAATAAACTGTGATGGTTAAAACTGAATGAATATATAGATTTATATTATATTTGTCGCCGATTTACAATTTCAACCTCGATAACAATACATTTTGGGGACCCATAGATCTCTGTTGGGACCTATAGAAAACCATGCCCAATACGGTGATATCAATGACACTGAAGACAATTCAACTCAAAATCCGCAAAGCAGTGGCCTAGCGATAGCCAAAAGCACGAGGTGGCGAAGTGTCTCTATAGATTAGTATCTCCAACACAACACAAAAATACCCTCCACCCTGGAGAGAACCCAAGAAGCCTTTTCTTGTTTGGAAAATGATTACCCGTGGGTTCTCCATGGTTAGACGTGACACTCAAGTGAATGACCTACAGCCTGACAACTTCCATTATGTGTTTTTCTAGAGGACCTGATGTGCGCAGGTGGAGAGGCCGACAAAAACGTATTTGGAAATTCAGAGAATTGGTAAGAAGAAAAACAAAAATCTTTCTTATTACCGTAAATTCCGGACTATAGAGCGTACCTGATCATAAGCCGCACCCACCACATTTCGGGAGGAAAACCTATTTTGTACATACACAAGCCGCACCTGTATATTAGCCACATGCGCCCAAATTAAAAAAAAAAAAAGGTTTACCCATAACCCACACGATCCAAAATCACAGCCGGCAAATTGAACAGAAAATGATACCAGTACTTAAAGTTTGATGCAGACCTGCAGAGTCCGGGTACCCGTTGAAAGTAATCCAAGGAAAAATAGTGTATACCATAAAGTCCGGACTTTAGAGCGCACCTGATTATAAGCTGCACCCACCACATTTCGGGAGGAAAACCGATTTTGTACATATACAAGCCGCACCTTTATATTAGCCACATGCGCCCAAATTAAAAAAAAAAGGTTTACCCATAACCCACACAATCCAAAAATCACAGCCGGCAAATTGAACGGAAAATGATACCGGTACTTAAAGTTTGATGCAGACCTGCAGAGTCCGGGTACCCGTTGAAAGTAATCCAAGGAAAAATAGTGTATATTTCCAAAGGTAAGGGTGGGAAAAATATATATCCACTATTGTCCGCCGCGACAACAAACACGTCTCACCTTTACTCCACTTCCCGTCAGCCCGCGTTTGCTCCGCCCCTTCTTTCTTATTCGCTTTATAGGCCGCAGGGTTGAACGTTTGGGAAAAAAGTAGCGGCTTATAGTCCGGAATTTACGGTACTTCCCTTCGACAAATGTACTCCCTGGCTTCTTTGACACTTTTCCTTCAGTCCCTTCACTGAGCCGATTCGACCTGAACCTTCCGTCGGCATCAACAGTTCTTTGCAAGAAGTCCTGAAAAACACCTGTGACCAAGTTGCGTGGTCTCCTGTGATCCAGCGATCATTTGACCAACACATGGCGAGTCCTGAAAAAGAGTCCCCTCATCTACTTGATGCCAACGAGACGCTTTCTGACTCTTGGAGCGATGATGCGGACCTGTTGACCACGACCCCTACTGACCAATACATGTCGAGTCCTGAAAAAGAACGCCCCGCCCGTCTGGTGTCGGACCCCTGGAGCAACGAGCTGGTTTCCGAGTTGCTGTCGAGGATGAACCCGCCGCTCAGCTCGCACCCGCATTGCGTTGTCTGGCAGCGTCGCCTCCCTGACATCAGCGCCAAAAAGACCATCAGCATGGGTAACAACTTTGAAAGCCTCGGTTAGCATAGCGCAGGGGTGTCAAACTCATTTTCTCCCAGGGCCACATCTTTAAGGCACTCGATGTAACTGAAACATAAAATAAGTGTAACTACTCCTTCATGCAAAATGTATCATTTATTCAAGTTACAAACATTGCTGCTCTAAGGAAAAGTCACTACTCGTAGACAGCGCCTTGCAAAAGTATTGAAGCCCCAAGAACCTTTTCACTTACATTATTGGCATAATTCAGGCTTCAAATTTATAGATTAGATAGACAAATAGATACTTTATTCATCCCCGCAGGGAAATTCCCATTTTCAGCAGCATCCCTGCGCTGAGAACAATACAATAATAAAGCAAAAAGAATACAATATACAAATACCCAATGTGACGTGCTAATACCCACTGTAGCGTGTTATATAGAGTATCTTGATAGTGCTACACAGAATACATATTGCAATAAATTCGGTAATATGCAATGTAGGGGGTGTGGTTAAATGTGGGCCTTTACTCTGCCGGTTGGAGTTAAAGAGCCTCATGGCATGAGGAAGAAAAGATCTCTTCAGTCTGTCCGTGGTACAAGACAGTGACATTAGTTTTAAAATAACTCAATATTTTCCAAATATCAATAAAGTGTGATACGAAACAGTGAGAAGAAACCAAAATTATTCAACATTTTATATTGTGCTAACAAAAAAAAATAATTGAAAAGTAAGTGTTGCATAAATATTGGCCTCCTTTGATTTGATACTTTGTATAACCTCTTTTTGCTGCAGTCACAGCCACAATTCTTTTTGGGGGGATGTTTCTATAAGGTTTGCACATCTTGAAACAGAATTACTTCCCCTTACTTCCTTACAAAACAGCTCAAGTTCCCTGAGATTTGATGGTGATCGTCCGTGTACAGATTTTTTCAGATCTTTCCACAAATGCGATTGTCCAGGGGTGGCGAACACGCGGCTCTAGAGCCGCATGCGGCTCTTGGCCTCATCGTATTTTCTATATACTGTGGCTCCTTGCCTTGTTTCATGTTTAGTTTTTTTTCCCTCTTAAAACCCACTTGAATCCATCAGAGTTAATAACAAATAATAAATTATATTTTGAAATTAATTTGGCAGATTTGTTGATTTTTTGCTGCTCCGGACACACAACTGACTGCCAATCATCTGCGTAGGTTACGTCTAATGCCGGTCAGTGCGTGGTGTGGCTCTTTGACTCTCAAAATTTCGGGTCTTTGTGTCAAACTTGTTCGCCACCCCTGCTATAGTCTATATATTGAGGCCTGGACTTTGGCTTGTGAGTTTTAAATCATTCAATTGTAGATTTCGCTTATGTTTAGGGTTGTTGTCCTGTTGAAAAGTGAACTTGGGCTCCATTCTCAGGTCTCTTGCAGACTCCAACAGATTTTCTAGCAGAATCAGCCTGTGTTTAGCTGTCATCTTCCTATCAACTCTAACGATGTTCCCAGTCCCCACTGGAAAAAAGCAACCCCAGAGCATGATACTGCCACCACCATATTTGACAGTGTGGGTTTGTTTTCAGGGTGATGTGCAGTTTTACGCTTATGCCCAAAGAGTTAGTCTCAACTAAACAGCGAGCCATGCTCCACATGTCCTTTTTGTCTCCCATGTGACTTCTTGCAATCATCAAACTAGCCTTTTTATGGTATTCTTTTTAAAAAGGCTTTCTATTGCCACTCTTCTATAAAGAGCAGATTTATGCAGAGAACGACTAATCGTCCTAAGCACAGATTGTCCCATTTCAGTGTAGACATGCAGGTCATCCAATGTTACCATGGTTCGTTAGGTTGCTTCTCCTATTAGTTTTCTCCTTGTTTAGGCCAAAGGTTTAGAGGGACAGCTAGGTCTTGTTAGGTTTTTCAGGGGCTTTTTGCTCTCTCCATTTTGATACTATTGCTCCTTCAGTTTTTTCCCGTATAAAAATATATTAGAAAATGCTGAAATTATTTGTTTCTACATTACAATTGTGTCTCACATATTGATTCTTGGGAAATATTTTCAGTGTTTTAGCTTTAAAGTTTGTTTGCGTAGTATGAGATGTCCCCAAAAATTTGTAGTACAATATTTTCCTCTATTAAGTATGTTTTAACAATGCCCAACTGAGTTCAAAGATCCCTTATGCTTTTTTTCCCCATTGCGCCGAACTGCTTTTATCCTACTCTTATCAGGCCTGTTCAGGGCCGCGCAAACTCCCAAAAAGATGAGAAAAGAGTTTATTCGAGCGCAGCTAAGAAATTCGTGCAAATCATGTGTTAATCTGCTGCCATCTCCTGGCTTAAAGCCATGAAAGCAGCCTTAAATTTTCAAAGTACGCACCCCACCTTTAAGTTCTGCTTAAGCCTGAAATTGTGGCAATATTATATGAAGTTCTTGGGTGGTCAATACTTTCTCTGGCCACTGTATGTTATAAACTAAATATAACAAAATAACAAAATCTTTTTGGCTGTTTTTAGGATGATTTATTTCTCAATGTCACCCATAGGGAATACTATAGGCATGTAGGGGAACTGAGCTGTCAAATTTGTGGGTATTGTAGTCGACAGACATGGTGGAAAATGTAAGCACTTGTTGACCCTTTAATTTTTTTAGAAATTTGAATATTTGATTTGTTAGGCGTGGTATGGGGGCAAAAGTATGTCACGACTTTTCAAACCAAATCCTGATCTCTATTTTATCATGATAATCTTTTCTTCTTTTTTCTGACTATTTTACTTACATGTAAAAAAAAACACATTTTAAGCCAGCAATGACATCTGAACAAATTTTACTTGAAATTGAATTAGAATTGTCATTGATAATGACGTCTGAAACAAGATTAGACACAGCACTCTAGGATCAATGCCTAGTAAAGACTTAAAAGCATTCCCAAATTCTAAAACATACAAAATATGAGAAAATAATGTTTTTTATATATGTCATTAGTATATTCCAAATGACTTCCTGAGCTGTGACCTCATGTGAAACGTGCCAGTCATATTGGTTTACAATCTAACTAGTCAAAATGTTTTGAGTGTTTTAAGCCAAGTTTTGGTAGTTTTTGTGGAGAATGGCTAGGCATCGTGTCGCAAGTGGGTGCAGGAATGGTACAACAAATTGCGAGCAGCCAAAATGGGGTGAACTGGAAAAAATAACACTAAGCTAGCATGGGCCAAACCAGCCGGGACACGACAGGCAGCTGGCTGACATAGAGGACGAACCGGGACTGATTGGCTTAAATAAAACTGGAGGCTGGCTGGCTGAAAACATGCAGTAAGCAGCCAGGATAACCACGAGCCAACAAACTAATCCAGCCGGGAGAAAAAAACAATGAGAGCGGCAGGCTGGCAAGCTAGCTGACTGCTAACGGGGTTGCCCTAGACCAGACAAAACTGGAAGCCTTAATTGCAAGACAAGCGTCAAAAATACGAGGGGAAAAGTCACAATCAAATACCTAAAATGAGGTGAAGTAAACAAATGATCGCACACTGTACGCGACTGCAGGTAAACCTGTAGTAGCTCAGGAGGTAGAGCGCTCGTCTTGGGATCAAGGGATCCCAGTTCGTCCGTGTTACATTTCGAAGTGTCCTTGGGTAAGACACTTAACCCCTAATAAGCAGGTTAGCGCCTTACATGGCTGCAAGGCCGCTATTGGGAAATGTGGAGCACATTGTAAAGCGCTTTGGGAAGTCATTGACTTGAAAAGCGCTATATAAATGCAGATCATTTCATTTAATTTCATTCTCACCACTGTGACCCAGGTTAGATTCCCGTTGCATCCAGTCTTTTGCAATTGTGTTCAGCAATATTCATCAACAGGTGATCATTGCGAATACGGTTATATAAAACCTCATGTATAGTGCGCACGCAGACTGAGTTTTTTAAGTTAAAAAAAAAAAAAGGATGTTAGAGTGTGCTGGCATCTGGCCCACTGGTTGTAGTTTTCCCCTGTTCTAGCACTGGCCTTGCTAACATCAAGTTGCTGACTGATCTCTGCGGCAGGAAAAGCGTCCCTGCGAGTGGACCGGATCATTGGCCAAGGAGCATTCGCTACCGTTTACCAGGCCACGAATTTTGCAACCAGTGAGAAGATGGTGTTGAAGGTAAGAGGCCCATTTGACAACATGCTAAATACTTCCACAATCAGCTGGGTTCATACGGGTGCTTGAAATCCTACAAAGTGCTTGAATTTTTAATTTGGGTTTTCTAGGGTCAAAAAGTGCTTGAATTTTGGTTAAAGTGCTTGTAAATGTTTGAAATTGTTTCCATGTTCCTCGGCAGTCTGACTTTATAGACCACGCTTTAAACGAAAAAAAATCAAATTAGTCTCCTTAAAATCATACACATACTGCTCTTTGGTGGCCTTGCTTTGGCATTGCATTTCTTCTTACCTCGTGATTACCAGCGGCTGCCTTTAGTTTGTAGGACAGTCTTATTAAGTGGAATCACCCACGAGCGGTCGCGCCCAAACAAACCAACACCCAAACAGGGTAGTACGAAATGTATATTAGTGACAAAGATACATATTAATTATGGACATATATTATGGGCCATGAAAAAATGAAGGTAGTGGTTCCCAGTGGTAAATTGAAATGGGCTAAACTTGTAAGTGTAAGCTATTTTTACCCAATATGCGGAGAGATTTCTCTCAAAAATATTTACACGTATATTGTTCAGATTTGCAAATGAATTTGTGATGTATCTCAAAATCATACGTCTTGATAAATGCACACACAAGATTAAAAATTGCATATGTTAATGGCAGATATATTTGTGGTTCTGCAAAATGCAGGAATCACACCCGATTTCTTCTTTTAACAGTGCTGGAGAACTTGTAAAATTTGTATTGAAATTCATTAAAAAGTGCTTGAATTTGGTCATGAAAAAGGTGTACGAATCCTGAATCTGTGTTTGTCGACCAGGTGCAAAAACCGGCCAATCCTTGGGAGTTTTACATCAACTCCCAGCTCGATTGTCGCCTGCCTCCGTCGGTCCGTCACCTCTTCGCCCGCTTCCACTCGGTTCACATATTCACCGACGGCAGCGTCTTGCTGGGCGAGATGCACAACTACGGCACCCTCCTGGTATGTCTGATGAACATGTGCTCCGTTTTGCTTCGCGAGCCCACAGATGAGACGAGTGTTTCCCGCCCTGTTAGAATGCAGCAAATGTTTATAAAAACACCGGCGAAAAAGTGATGCCCCCGCCGCTCGCCATCTACTTTGCCATCTGCATCTTCCGGATGCTGGAAGAACTGCACGCTGCTCACATCGTCCATGCTGACGTCAAGCCTGACAACTTTGTGCTCGGGCAAAGGTACTTCACTCACATACACTTGCACACATGGCTTTCTCATTTATGATAGCTAGGGTTGGTTCATGCGGGTGCTTGGAATCCTTGCGAATGCTTGAATGTTATTGTTGTGTTTTCAAACATTGAAAAATGTTTGAATTTTGGGTGAAGGGCTTGCAAATGCTTGAAATTGTTGCAATGTTTCTCAACAAGTCTGCTTAAAAATGATGCTGACATTGCTCCCTGTTGGCTTTGAATTTTGGATAATTGTGGATACATTCCGGCAACTAGCAGGGTTGATACAGAATTACAAAGCCAGTTGGAATTCCGCATGAGAATTTAATGAATATCTCCTTCAAAAAAAAAGATACTTGGTATTCTTGTTATGTAATCACTACTTTTCATAATTTTCATTCAAGGCCGTTGGTGTTGCACCAAAAGTATCCAACTGCAGTGCTGGGATACATGTTTTTAGATACTGCTTACATAAATTAACTCTTAGCAAACTATTATTTTTCTCTAAATTATTATTTTTCTACTGTTTCTACAATCACTTTATGGTTGTTAGCAAATTGCTATACTGTAAATAACTGCCAATGTTACCTTTATAGCTACACAGTTTGGTGTTGTAGTTTTTGTTATTATCTGTCACACATTAAAAAAAAGCATGATGAGCATGATTTCACTCCCGAGCTGTGTGACAAGCGTATGATTTTAGTTGCTTTTTTTTTTTTTATGGGAAAAAAAAAATTGCAATCATCAATTATATCAAATAGCAATTATGAAAAAAATCGAATCGGCACTTTAGTATTGTGAAACAATTGAAACGGGACCAGAGTGCATTGTCCTACCCCTAATACTTATTTGTGAAAATTAGAGAAAATGTTTACTTTTTAAAGACTCTTCAAATGACTCAACCGGATTTTAAGTTTTAGACAAACACATTCAAGTTTGATGGCTTTTGAAAACACTGGAGGACATTCAATACCACCTGTTTACTGAGGTTATAACCGCACACTGGGTTTCAGATTTGAAAGTAAAACAACTGACTTTCTCCGTTTGCAATATTTAATCTTCATCATTGCTGAAAAACTATGGCCACACATGATTTGGAAGCCACGATTAACACAGACTGCAAAAACAATATTCAGACCATATATAACTGCAGAAGAGACTTAAAGTTCGGTAAAGGCTTGCACGTTATTATATATTTTATAGTCAATCATCCCTCAAGGATGTAAAGCAATAACAAATGTACAATAATGGAAACGATAAACTGAACAAAAAAAAGTGAAACGTGTATTTTTCACACGTATTCTTTAGTTGGATTTACCTGTGTTAGGTTTGTTCAATTAAAAATTAATTTCTGAGTTCTTGTGAAAGCCACAGATGTAAATCTTGCCAAGTTTTTAGAGTTACTGTAAAGTTCTGACTATAAGGCGCACCTGATTATAAGCTGCACATTAAAACGTTAGATATTTACAAAGAAAAACGGTACAAAGAGTTTTAATAATATGCGTCAGACTTTTGATAAACAAATATGTGTCCGTACGATGTCAACAGTCACCGAAATACGTCATGCCACATATCATTGGAAAGCTTCAACTCTTGGCATTCAAGATATGACGACCATTTCAAAACAAGATAACGATAACTATAAAGTCACGGTAACTTACCATTACGTCCCCTGGCCGTCTTCAACTTCTTTGAATGTCCGCGGAAATGACTTCGTTCCATCAAGGACAATCTTTAGAATCCAACTGTGTAAAATATTGACTCCAAAACACATGCAGCATTGTGCTATGGCCCCTAAAGGTGGTTTTTAATTAAAAAAAACAAAACAAAAGCATGAGGGAAAAAAAAATAACAAACACTATACTTCATTATAAGGATAGTGTATCCTATTGTTTTGCAGTTTACCTTAATGGTGAAATTACCTACATCACCCAGGTTCGTGGAGAACAATGACTTTGAGACAGAGCGTCTAGAACACGGCCTGGTTCTCATCGACCTGGGCCAAAGTATTGACATGGATCTCTTCCCACCCGGCACAGCCTTCACCGCTAAGTGTTTGACATCCGGCTTCCAGTGCACCGAGATGCTCAGTGGGAAACCTTGGAACTACCAGGTAAATATGCCTTTTGCGGTAATTGTGAGACCACACACACACATAACCTCATTGAGTTTGAAGGAGCTGTATGAAGTTTAGAACTTTGTTACTCTCTTCCTCCACCTCCTCGCTTGTGTCAACATTGCAGCTCATTGAACGATGCACATGCAAGTACAGTGGAACCTCGGTTCTTGACCATAATCCGTTCCAGAACCCTGTTCGAAAACTGATTTGTTCGATCAACGAAATCATTTTTCCCATTAAAAATAATGTAAATCTTTCTAATCCGTTCCAACACCCTGAATGTTTACCTTGAATGTTTAACGTTAACATAAAGTTAACCCAGGCTAATCGTTCGTCCGCGTTATCCTAATCTTCCGTACGAAAGATTACGCTAACATGAACGTGTAAAAAAAAAAAAATCAGGTCGTTTACAAGTCATTTAGCACCCGGGTCTCCACAACAAGTGGTGAGCGGTTCATTGGAAAGGCTCCGTTCCAACACCCTCAATGTTGGGCCCCGTTCCAACACCCTGAATGTTTACCTTGAATGTTTAACGTTAACATAAAGCTAACCCAGGCCAATCGAACGTTCGCGTTATCGTAATCTTTCGTACGTAAGAAACATGTAAAAATTAAAAAAGGATAAAGAAAATAATTATTAATAGGATTTCTTACCTTTGTGGTGGTCAGCAGAAGGCGCAGGTAGACGGTGGGGAGAGGGATGGAGGAGGAAGGAAAATTATTGTTTGGAAGGATGTTCTTTTCTCTTAAAATACCGATCTAATGACACTTGCTTCTGCCTTCTTTTTAGCACTTTTCTAAAGTGACTCATGACAGTCATTGAAGTCATCGTACTGTCGTACTGATCGTAGATTTAGCCAGATTTGTTGGGGTTTTTGAGTTTTTCCTTGCCCTCATGTTGGTTCCAGATCATCAGGGGTAATAATAGTCTGAAAAATAGTCTGTGTAATAACCTGTGCAGCCCTTTGAGACTCTTTGTGATTAAGGGCTATACAAATAAAAATGACTTGACTATTGTTTGATGAATACTTATATTTATTACCTTATGAAGTAGTATTGAGCTTTTTGCATGAAATTCAAAACAGCTGGTCACCCAAAAAGTTATACTGATAGCAATCGGATGTTGTTTCGTTGGATGACGAGTTGGATAATAAGGTTGGGTG
The DNA here is from genome assembly GCF_059441175.1 of Urocampus carinirostris. Taxonomy (NCBI): domain Eukaryota; kingdom Metazoa; phylum Chordata; class Actinopteri; order Syngnathiformes; family Syngnathidae; genus Urocampus; species Urocampus carinirostris. The sequence continues at coordinate 8,683,828 of NC_142368.1, forward strand.
TTGCAGACGGATTTTTTCGGCCTGGCGGGAACTGTACACGTGATGCTGTTTGGGACATACATGGAAGTGGTGCAAGAAGACGGCGAGTGGAGACCCCGGGCCTCGTTTCGAAGGTTTGTCTTTTTCGTTTCAATCTCTTAGGCGAGAAAAAAATAAAGCATGAAGAAATGAAAGTGATACAGTGCCTAGCAAAAGTATTGCCCTCTCATCTCACATTGCCACATTTCATGCTTCAAATGAAAAGCTATTAAAAAAAAAAAAAAATATATATATATATATATATATATATATATATATATATATATTGTCTAAGACTCAATAGCACATGAGACACAATTGTGATGTGGAACCAAATTATTTCAACATTTTATATTCTATTTACAGTGAAAAAACTGACAAATCGGCGATGCAAAAATATTGTCCCCCTCGTTCTCTCAGCTCAGCCAACTGACTTTAGAAGTTCACTAATGACTTCTGAATGATCCAATGTCGACCTAAATGACTAACAATCCAGTGCACCTGTGTGTCATTGAGTCTCACCTGCTCTTTGATGGGCTCAGAGGTCTTTGAAAGGAGACACTGGAGAACAGACAGTATTATGATGACCCATGAACACACCAGGCAGGTCCGGGATGAAGTTGTGGAAAGGTTCAAAGGAGGAATTAGATACAAGAGTAAGTTGCAACATGTCCACATCTCACAGAGCACTCTGCGAGCAATAGAATCAAAATGGAGAGTGCATTAAACCACTGCAAACCTACCAAGACCTGGCTGTCTCTCTAAACCTTTGGCCCAAACAAAGAAAAAAAAACCTATCAGAGAAGCAACCGCACCACATTGGTTTGTGTTATTTTAGATAGCTGCCATGTTAGGATAAATGAGAGACGTGTTCATATCCGCGTGCTGTTGGTGAAGAAATATGCCAAAAGGCTGATTGAGGACGTCCTGTTTATCTTACGCACAAAAAGAGACAAAGTAACGCACCGCTTTTGACCATCAATAACGGAAACTGCGTTTTAACGGCGGAAAAAATAATTCGGTAGTATACCTCATTAATGAAAACATTTCGTCATTATTTATAACGGCGTTATCCCCAATACTGATTCTTAGAAAATATTCTGAGTTGTTAATCTATTTTCAACACTGAAATACAGACGCTCCCCTACTTACGACCATTCGACTTGCGTAAAACGGTTGATTTTTTTGGGATGTCGAAAATATTCGAACATCGCTGTAAGTTAGATTTTGTATTGTGTGCACCTTTTTCCGAGTACAGGACATTATTGTAGCGCTTCTATCTGCCGCTACCGGCGTGCGACACTGTGAGGTCACCCAGCATCCAGCCCGCAGAAGAAATCCGGCTTCCTCTTCCTAGTTCGCGTGTAAACATTCTATACTGTATCTCCAGCGCGCTAAGAAATTTGACGTTTTTATTTAATATCTCGTGCATCCAGTCACTATGGCTGGTGTAAAGAAGAGGCGAAAGTGGAATAAGAAAGCTTGATGCGGTTGAGAAAATGGTCGGAATGCTTTTTTTCGGCTACTTTTTACCACAGAGAAGGACCTCTTGAAGCGCACCTTCCAAAAGTAAGTTAAACTCAACTTGATAGAACATTTTATTTTATTAACGATCGTCTCGTTCGTAAGTCGGGCAGCATCTGTATGGCAATGTGGCATAAGGTTCTTAGGAGACCAATACTTTTTCAAGGCACTGTATATTGTGACATGACAGCTGCAGTCCCAAAAATTCCCCAAGTCATTTATTGTTGTTGGCCCCCGGCACCCTCAGGATGCCCCACAGCGACATGTGGCAGTACTTGTTCCGAACGCTGCTTAACATCCCATCCAGCACAGCCGCTCGAGCCACCCTTGCAGATCTCCGCCTTCGTCTTACCGCCATCCTGCGCTGCGACTACCACAACAAGATAGCGACGCACAAAAGTCGCCTGCTGGTCCGCCTGCTCGAGAGCTGCAAGGCCTCATCGCAGCGGTGATGTCGCTCGCGGAGGGAAAAAAACAAGTGCCAGGACTTGCCAGGAAGATGTTCTCGTCTTAGGCGAGTTTGAACACAACTAACATGGGGAATGGTTGATTTCTTTCAAATATGTTCATCTATTCATTCTTTGCAATTCGTCGAGTTAGTCTTCATTGACATTTACACAAAAGAAGTTCATCAGTCATACAAGCCTGCCTTTCACACTGACAATTTTTATGTGAGAAAATTAAAAATGAGGTTGATTGATTGATTGATGTATCAACTGAGATTTACAGTTTTTCATGCAAGAAACTTCAATAAAAGTGGTAAAAATGCTGTGGCGTTTTAAACTCTTTCGCCAGAAGAACTGTAGATTCTGTGTGAGGCTGGGCCACATTGGGTTTTCCTCAAGAAAAGCTCTGAAAAAAACATTCAACTGTTTTAAATAGCAATATTTTGACTTTTGCAGTAAAAACATTAAAAATGGAAAGGAAAACAAATTAATTAGTGATAACAAATATATAGTTCATAGCAGTCATGTCAAATTTGCATCCCGCGGGTCATTTGGATGATTTAATCCAGCCATAAAATTTTTAGTACGTCAAAAAGAAGAAACAAGTCTCAAGTTAATTTCTATTAAGTTATTATTTATGATCTATCTAGTCTTTAGAGGGCATCGTTGACTTTGTATAGCGTGGTGAGTGGGTCCGCTTTTAAACCACTTTACACATTCAATGCCAAACATTATCATCTCCCCCCCCACCCGCATTGTTTATGAATAAATGCATACATGCCAATCTGTTGTCATGAAAAAGCATTCGATTTTTTGCGCAATCTATTTTAAAATCAGTACATCTCAGAATAAATTAAAAAGTAAAACAAGCTGGTTTAAAGCCTAAGAGGCAAACTTGTGCCAAAATAGAAATCTTGTGGTTCGGGGTAGCGTTTGGACTGTACTTGAAAAAGCCCTATTCTTACTTTCACCATTTTCATGTTACACTAAACAAATGGAAACAAAAGAAAAAAAACTTGAGGACAAGCATAACGTCACTCTCAAATTTAAATGAGATTTATGATTTTTATTTCAACTAATATGCTAATAACAATAATATATCAAGAATTCCTTGAAGTATTAAATGTTGAAGGAGTCACCAGCAGTATAATTGTAGGCCTGAAATGTAATTTTAAAATTTCCTTCCCTTCCTTTTGTTTTCTTGTTTGTACTTTGAATATGTATTTCCTGCTCTCAGAGAAATAGGAGTAGGCACTTGAAAGCTTCTGCTTCAGCCTTCTCCCTTTTGGCACATGTTAATGTATTTATCAGTTGATATCATGGTTTTGTACTGCATATATGTGAAAATATGTTGCCTTTTGTTAATTACCGCTGGATGTTGTGCCCTCATTGGCTGTATAGGGGCATTGTAATGAAAAATGGCCTGCAAAACAAGCTTTTTTTAAGTCTGATGAATGCAAGTTCTTATTTTCGATACGGGCACCTATTTTTTCTTGCAAACCATTCCCGAAGCGCTACAGTTCTATTAGTCACCAGCAAGAGGCGACATACTGCAATTTGCTAAAAAAGCCAAGAAGAAGAAAACCCGGAAAAAATACGCGATTGGTAAGTTTTACCCAATTTTCATATTTCGTACAAAACTAAGTGACATATTTACGCGACATTATTAGCTATAAATTACAAATTTCTTGCCAGACTGCATGACAAACTACAAAATAGTTGTCGTTCCCCCCTCTAGGTATTTTAATTCGGTTCAATATTGTATGCGTATACGGTGTGGACCTTTTCAAATAAATATTAAATGTATTATTTCACAAGAAATAACATGTATTATAAGCAGGGTTGGGTAGGGTTACTTTAACTTGATTACTTTCAATTACTTTTGGATTACTCCAATACCAAATACGCTAATAAAAGACAAAAAAAAACTAAATATGAATAAAATGACTATATTTTGTGCAGGCTTGGGGAGTATCGGAATACATGGAACGGCAAAAATGATGTTGGCAAGCTGTTTGGATTGATTTTCATTTTGTTTCTGTCGCATTTGATGTTAGTTTTGCTGGAGATCAAAGAGATCAAAGCCAGGAGAGAAAACTTACCACGTGTTGTGAGTCATCATTTTATTCATATTTAGTTTATTTTGTCTTTTATTAGCATATTTGGTATTGGAGTCATCCAAAAGTAATTGAAAGTAATCAAGTTAAAGTAACACTACTCAACCCTGATAAGTGTGCGTCAGAGTATATTTTGACAAGGTTTAATTAAATCTTGTCTTTATATGTCGAAGTGTCCTTGGGCAAGACATTGAATCCCTAATGCCCCCAATAAGCAGGTAGGCGCCTTGCATGGCTGCACGGCCGCTATTGGTGTGTGTGTGTGTGTGTGTGCATGAGTAAGTGTGAAGCACATTGTAAAGTGCTTTGGAAGGTCTTTATTGACTTGAAAAGCGCTATGTAAATGCAGATCATTTACCATTTTAGTCATTGTTTGCTTCAGTATTGCTTTCTTGTTTAGCATATCAAATGATGAACACGATTTTGGTGGATTTATTCGTCAGCAGACACAAACCTCAACGCATGTCACTGGTTTCAGGTGTGTTGGTAAAGTCGATGGCGGCGATGCCAACAAAAGTGTTCCGCAGTCCTGCTCGCCACGGCTATGCGGTAGAAGCGTCGCCCTTTTTCCCCGATCGGCTGGCGTGCGCCACCTCACAGCATTACGGCATAGCAGGTTGTCACGGTCACTCATGTCATGACACAGTAAACATGACATCTGACACCAAATGCATTTCTGTTTATGAACAGGCGGAGGGTCTTTGTTGGTGCTCCAAGACACGCCTGCTGGACTCCGCCTTGTCAAAAGGTACCGTAAATTCCGGACTATAAGCCTTTTTTCCCTAACTTTCAACCCTGCGGCTTATTCAGTGATATTCAGTGATTATTTATGTAATTTTTCTAGCGGCGCTCGAGTGTTGCTACCATTAACTGCCCTGTCAAAGCTATATTATTATTATTGAAGCTTTGAAAACTCTCTCAGTGTACCGTCTTTCTTTGTAAATATGTGTAACCCATTTATAATATGTATTTGCAACTGTATATTTTTGTAATGTATTTATTTGCATTTATTTTAGACACTTATTCTGATATGTTTTGCACGGATGAACAAAAAAGGAAGGGCGGAACAAAGTTTAAGTGGGGACCGCTAAAGGTGAGGGACAGACAAGGAAAGAAGAGGGGGTAAAAAGTTGGTTAAAGAAAAAGTTGCGTGAGTAAATGTGTTCATCTGATATATTTTTCCCACCCTTACCTTTGGAAATATACACTTTTTTCCTTGGATTACTTTCAACGCGACCCGGACTCTGCAGGTCTGCATGAAACCTTAAGTACCGGTTTCATTTTCCATTCATTTTGCCGGCTGTGATTTTTGGACTGTGGACTCTAAATATGTCGCTGTATTAAAAAAAACATGCTGGCTGCGATTTTTGGACTGCGGACTTTAATGAAGGAGAATAAGAGCTTGCTCTGTCCACTCCACGCATCGGCCCGGTATTGCAGTACCTCCGGGAACGGTGCATTCGCAATGATCGCAGCAAAGCTTTAGGGCTAGGACCTTAGCTTGGCCTTTTGGCTGAGAGTAAGAGTCCCGGCTCCTTGGCTTTGTAGCGTATTATGAACTGACCGATAACGGATAACGGATAATGGATAATGAATAACGAAGATAGAACAATAACCCTTAAAAACCCCAAACCCCAAAGGACATTTAGTTTCAATCGCAGGACTTGAAGTCGGGTTTGGGTTAATTTTGTGTTTGTGTTACATGTTTAAATGTGGGCGCATGCGGCTTATATACAGGTGCGGCTATAGTCTTTTTTTTTTTTTTTTTTTAAAGACCTTTTTAAGTTAAGTCTGGAGATATTCACCAAGAACTCCCAACAGTCAGACCAGACATTCTTGTAAAATAATCGTTTTGGAACGTCCTGCAAAAAGGCAAATTCATTTGCGAGTATTTTAGCTTTACCTAGTGGCGAAGGGATGTAAATGCTCCCAATACAAAAAATAGGCACGTACGTTTTTACAAGCATAAATAAAGCAATTGATGTGGTGAAAATGTAATTGTATTCTATTACAGCTGCATAAAAAATATATCGTCAAATTAGTTACATTTAGTTAAAACAGGATTATTTTGCGGGATTACAATTTCATTTAAAAGTTGTTGCAATGGAGGTTATCTATTGAAAGTGGACAATATTGAAGGCATTTTTTCTGATTAGGTTTTTAATGCATTAAAACAATCTGAATTATATTTGGTGTCCATGCTACAATAATTTAGATTATGTATGTTTCAATATAGAAGTTGTTATCTCGTTGCTGCAATGTCTTAAAATGGCCAGCTGGTGGCATTTTGAAATATATGTCAGGACCAGAACGGAAACAGGACCCAATTACGTTACGTTTCTCACAAGTTTCATTAAAGGAAAGAGGAAGGGCTGCGCCCACGATCTGCTGTTCGCTAGGGAAGCAAGTCGCTCTCGTACTCTGATTGCGATCCAAACACGGAAGTGGATCTTCCGTAGTGAGCGACGGCTGTGTCAAGGACCGAAAAACAGGTCGTTAGCCGGGACAGGAGAGCAATGTATAAACAGATATTAAGTTATAAAACTACTTCGTGGTAGCTGCAGCCCTGCTAACGGCATGCTTCCTCGGCTGTGTCCCTAGCGGACTGCAACTCCCACTCCGTAGGCGTGGTTTATTCTTCGTCAGTAGAAAACAGGAAAAGGAACACACACATGAGCGCGACTTCACAATACAAGATTATAAGATTGATAAACGTATAAAAGATGTAATTAGGCTGATGATTGAAACGTTACTTTATGTGTGTGTGAGAAAGATTGTTTTTATATCAGGGATGTGATTTTTCCGAGTATAGTCGGAATTCCGACTTTTTCACTTTCACTTTTTCACTTGCGTAGCAAACAAATTCAAAATCCGACTGTCTCACTCTTACTTTTATTGCTCTGGCGCACCCTGGCGGCCGTTAGAAAAATTGGCCGCATTGTTGCACAAGCTGCAGGGACTGAACTGCATTTGAACTGACCTTGCAGTATTTACAAAAAAATCAGTTATGTGGGCAAATTATTTTAATCTTCTAAAAATGTTACTTAAATGATAAATATAAGCATGGTTTTGGACAAGTAAATTGCTTAAAACCCAGGAGCTTGGGGGGGGGCGGTCGCCCCCAAACCCCCAGCTAGGTTTCAGACTTTTTCTCCTCGCGTCAATCACATCCCTGTTATATTTAGGAATATAAAAACAAGTTATTTTCATTGCATTGAATTCTGAGAAATGCACATATCCATAACGGCCAACTTTACAGCTGGGAAGGGAGAGCTAACGGGGTCAGGATAAAAAACGCGTCATAAGTCGGGACGGGAGGGCAGACGTGGTCAGGATCAAAACGGGTCGTAGCCGGAGACGGACGGAAGCAAAAACGTGACAGAGGGGAGTCGGGGTCGAAGAAGGCTTGCCTAGTATTCACTGAGGTTCGCAGACGGACTGACAACAGGGGACAGACAGGACTGGGTTCAAATAGTGACAGGGAGCCAATCAGAACCCGCGGTGGTTGGCACCAAATGAGCGGGCACAGGTAATTCTCATCGGTAATCATGACAATATAGGACATTTTAGACACCCCACTGAAATATCAGCCCACTGGTGTTTTTTTTTTTTAATATAATTTGTCCTTGATTTAAAGTTAAAATATTCCAATTTAGCATGAGTGTTAATAACGTGTTAGAGTACTCGCTAAAGAGAAAAGTAATTATGGTCCAGGAACACTTTTCTTTATTTAACGCGTTATACCCAACACTGCAAAGGATTGACAAACATATTTCTTCCATGTGGGTTTCAGCTGGGAATGGAACGAGGGCTTGTTTGACGTGTCGTGGAGCGAGACCAACGAGAACGTTTTGGTGGCAGCCGGCGGCGATGGCAGTTTGCAGCTTTGGGACGCTTATCAAGATTCTCCTCTCAGGGTGGCTAAAGAACACGTGCAAGAGGTTCGTGGTCTGATAAGTCTACCTTTAAAGTTCTTCTACTGGCATTTTTTGGGAGCTAACTCATAGATTGAATCAAAATACAGTAGACCCCTAGGATACAGAGACCCCCCCACCTTAGAACGTTTTCACTTTACGCTATGGAAAAATTTCAGCCCCTCTTTACGGCATTTACCCCACTGTACAGTGGCTTTTCGAAACTATTTGGCCCCCTCGAACCTTGTCCACATTTTAGACTTTAAACATAAAGATATAAAGCTGTAATTTCTTGTGAAGCATCTACACTAAGTGGGACACAATCATGAAGTTGAACACACTTTATTGGATATTTGAAACTTTTTTAACAAATGAAAAATGAAAAAGTGGGTGTGTAAAATTATTCAGCCCCATTGAGTTAATACTTTGTAGCGCCACCTTTTGCACATGGAGAAACTAAAATTTTTGCCCATTCCTCCTTGCAAAACAGCTCGAGCTCAGTGAGGTTGGATGGAAAGCGTTTGTGAACAGCAGTTTTCAGTTCTTTCCACAGATTCTCAATTATATTGAGGTCTGGACTTTGACTTGGCCATTTTAACACCCTGATATTTTTTGGGGGGTGAACCATTCCATTGTAGCTTTTGCTTTATGTTTTGGATCATTGTCTTGTTGGAAGACAAATCTCCGTCCCAGTCTCAGGTCTTTTGCGGCTTTCGTCAGATTTTCTTCCAGTGTGGTCCTGTATTTGGCTCCATCCATCTTCCCATCAATTTTAACCATCTTCCCTGTTCCTGATGAAGAAAAGCAGGTCAAACCCATGATGCTGCAACCACCATGTTTGACTGTGGGGATGGTGTGTTGAGGGTGATGAGCTGTGCTGTTTTCTTGGCTGCATCACTGATCAGTTTTCCCCTTGTATAAGCTGAAAGTTTAGGGGGGACGGCCCGTTCTTGGTAGATTTGCAGTGGTCTGACACTCCTTCCATTTCAATATTATTGCTTGTACATTACTCCCTTGGATGTTTAAAGCTTGGGAAATCTTTTCGTGTCCAAATATAGGTTTAAAATTCTCCACAACAGGATGTCAAACCTGCCTGCTATGTTCCTCGTTCTTCGTGATGCTCTCTGCGCTCTAAACAGATCTCTGAGAGTATCACACTGCAGGTGCATTTATACATAGACTTGATTACACACAGGTGGATTCCATTTATCATTGTTAGTCATTTAGATCAACATTGAATCATTCAGAGATCCTCACTGAACTTCTGGGCAGTTTGCTGCACTGAAAGTAAAGGGGCTGAATCATTTTGCACACCCACTTTTTCGTTTTTTATATGTTAGAAAATGTGTTCCACTTCATGATTGTGTCCCACTTATTGTTGATGCTTCACAAAAAATTAGTTTTTTTATCTTCAGAAGCACCCTCTGTACAGGAGACTCCCGCGCATCTGCCGCACCCCTTGGCTAAAGAGTCCCCTCTCACACTACCCTGGTGGGGGAAGCCGGCTCTGGAATAGGCGGGAGAAGTTTAGCTGGAGACCAGGAGAAGATGGGCAGTGACTGGCCATCACTGCCGGCCCGCCAACTCGATTCCGTTGTTGTTCAGGGTCGAAATGTCCAGTGACAGTTGGACACACATGATGAAAACTTCTCCTGGTTGATAGCTTCAGTCACTTTTTGAGCAACTGGAAGTGGTAGCACTCTCTCTTGACAAAAAATTGATCAAATTCAAACTTTATGGTGTTAGTGTGCATATTGAGTCATATCTCATAGATGCCTGTCTGCTATTGGTCGACATAATACGGAATGCTTTTCTGCTATTGGTTTGCCTCGCAACATAATGAAAATACAGATCTGCTACTGGCTGAACTACATCCCACAATGTTTTTTCTCTTAATTTATCTCTGAATCTTGTGTGCTCCGTTAAGAAATTGTGAGTCTGTGACACAGTACTATATTTTTGGACTGTATTTATTAGTTATGGGTCCCAAGACTTGCAGTGGTGTTAAAGGGGGAGGCAAAAAAATAACCATGGAGACCATCAAGAAATACACACAAATCCCTCACCTCGCTAAATTGCGTGGGCATAACCAATCAACAATTGGGATTATTATTATTAAAGGACAGTGTGTATTATTTATTTATTTAGCATTTATTTTGAGCCTCACTTCATGGGAGCTGACATAATTCTGCGCCACCTTGCTGCTACAGGTACCCAAAAACTTCAAAAAGGCTGGACAAAAATATTTTGAAGTAAAATGCTGAGTTTTTTCTCTCTTTTAGTCTTTGTAGTTTGATCTACTTTCTGCTTTGTAGCACTTGTTTTTGGTTGGACTACATCTTGTAGTCAAATAATACACACCATACCTTTGAAATTAAGGAGGAAATTAAAGCACGCATATCTTCTAAGGGAGTTGAAATCTTTGCAAGTAGAATGTTTAATATCAGTTTCATTTTTAATTAGCCATTTTCACCTCTACTGCAATATGGCCATTAAGAATGATTACAAAGGCGAGTACCTACTACTATTGCGCTGGAAGAAAACTCGAAGGAGGGCTGAGTAGCGTAAGATGTGAGCCCTATATTTCGAGACGACAGCGCCAGTGCAATCATACTGTGGAGAATACAGCCAGATTGCAACACAGATGTGGTTCGTGTGATGTTGTCATTGGCGGTTGCCTTGGTGACAGACCAAATTGAAATTGCTTGTCACCGTCCCTCAAGGATGAAAGGAAATTTCTGCAACGTGACATTGACGCTGATGATACCAAAAGAGATATTTAGCGTTTTTTAATAGATAATTCCCATTGCAGTTCAATTCGGATGTATAGATTGAGGATTTGTGGGTGAAAAGTTGAAATATTGTGAGTGTGTTGTTAATTCTCAATTAAGTTTTGTTATACATCATGATTGCTCATGTTATGTATTATATGAATAATGTTTGCAAAATCATCGACTCAGTTCTCCCCTAAAATTCCAGTATACATGTTTGCACGATGTTTTGTATTTAGAGCCCACGCTTGTGGAAAAGAGCAACTCGACGTTTTTCCTCCGTGCCGCTACAAAAAAGAAAATAAGCCGCACCATATTTAAAGTCACAGTGTCTAAAATTTAGCAAAAAGTAATAGCTTGTAGTGCGGAATTTACAGTAGTTGTTTGAAATCACGGAGTAGGTCAAATTGCAGCTCATGTATCCCTTAACTGCCAGGGTAGTAGCGACACCACTTCCTGTTGTAAGTACAGCCTATCCCTAGCCAGGCTGATTTTCAGGGTTGGGTAGGGTTACTTTAACTTGATTACTTTCAATTACTTTTGGATTACTCCAATACCAAATATGCTAATTAAGACAAAAGAAACTAAATATGAATAAAATGACTAAATTTTGTGCAGGCTTGGAGAGTAACGGAATACACGGAACGGCAAAAATGATGTTGGCAAGCTGTTTGGATTTATTTTCATTTTGTTTCTGTCGCATTTGATGTTCGTTTTGCCGGAGATCAAAGAGATCAAAGCCAGGAGAGAAAGCTTACCACGTGTTGTGAGTCATACTTTTATTCGTATTTAGTTTCTTTTGTCTTTTATTAGCATATTTGGTATTGGAGTAATCTAAAAGTATTTGAAAGTAATCCAGTTAAAGTAACCCTACCCAACCCTGCTGATTTTTTGGCTAAGGGCTGCTCCCCCACATTAAACAGATCATACTAGTTTCCATGGTTACCAGTAGCAGTAGAAGCCTCCTGATCTGACTCAGATACAGCACCTTCATCATCTGGTCATTGTTTTTTTTTTCAGTGTAAAGCGTAATCAGGCTCTTTAAAGATGAGCCGGACATCGGCAATGACGGGGAGGGGCGTTTGACAATACTTATACCGGATCCAAAATCTCAGGGCATAGAATGTTCCAAAATTTTGACGTCGCACTAAATTTAAAGGTAAATATCTGAGAAGGTTTTCTTTGGGATTTAAGTTCCTTTTGCATATTGGTGTGTGCAGGTGTACACCGTGGACTGGTGTCAGATGAGAGGCAATGATGCCATCGTGTCCGGATCGTGGGATCGCACCGCTAAAGTGGTCGGTTTCTTGTGTGTTCTTTCGGTTTCGGAGTTTGTCTTTGATGCATGACATCTGACTTTTCGCTTCCCCCTCATTTCTCGAAGTGGGACCCTGTCCTTGGCAGGTCACTTTTTACTTTCACAGGTCACCAGGCACTCATCTACAGCACCATTTGGTCACCTCTCATCTCTGCCTGCTTCGCTTCATCCTCAGGTGACAACACTCACACATAAAGAATGAATGTCATGTGGACGTTCTAACACAGGGAGGCACTGTTGAGCTTTAAAACGGCTTCTCAAGCTTTTCACATTGAAAAAGAAGTAAAAATATGAATGTGCTTTACAAAGGACCTTGGAGATTGTATACTGCAAACAAACACATGCCTGTCATCTAAGGCTGCAACCAGTCAAATAACTTGATAATTATTCTTTCTTTTTCCTTAATTAATTTCATTTAATTTTGTTGCAAATTCTAATAGACACAACAAGAATGTTTTCAGTGAAAAATAAATCGTTTTTGAACATACTCTGGATTCGTACAAAAATTAAATAATAATGCACTGTGCTCGGTCAATAGAGACATAAATCCCTTAATAAACCTCTGTCCTTTTTAGGGACAGGCAAATAATTAATAAATTAAAATAAGGTAAACATTTTTTATCCATTTAAATCAAGATAAATCTCCCATTGACGGCATTTTTGGTCAGTGTCTTTTGTTAAAGTGGAGTCATGAACACTCAACTGAACTGGGGCTGCTTTGTTGCCTTAGGAGCAGGGCAACTTGCTGTGGTTGATTGAATAATAAATTCTGGGGTTTACCAGGAGAACGTCTGGCTCTCAGTTTGTGCCCTCAAACTCAGAGGCTTGGATGATGTAGTTATTGTAGTAGGACAAGCATCTGAAACACACCAGCAAGTCCACCTCTGAATGGCTCAAGGCTAACTCCCAAAAAATCATCTTATTGGTGCCACCCATGCTACATTACCATCAAATTATTCTATTTATCAAAATGGTTATCAGATTTTATGTAAAAACACACACATAAGCTGTTTTATTGCCTTTTGAATTTTTCAATGCATATTTTCAAATTTAATCAAATGGAAATAACATATTGCTTTGCTTTGATTCCGATTGGTACAAAACCAAATTCATTTAAGGGTCTGTTTATGGAATGAAATATAACATCTGCATGTTTATTTATTCATGAATGCTTATCAGAAACACGTGGTAGGCCTACATTTTCTTTTTCTTCATTGTATCGTATTCAAGACTCTACCGGCAAAAACAAAAAAAGGAAATCAATCATTGTTTTTCCTATTGTTAAATTTCCAAACCCAATGTGGCCCGCAATCAGTGTTCCCTCTAAGCTGTGCGCAATTGCGCACTGCTCGCACATTCTCAGCGCACAAGAATATCTAGCCGGCGCACAAAAATGAGGGTTCAAAATTACTAATTAAGAAACAACTTAAGTCAAAGTTACAGTGCATGAAGGTAAAAATTCACGGGTTCCTCTGACGTTGTGTCCTAAATGCAGTATTTTGAAGTCGAGTCGAAGTAGAACGGAGTTGAGTAAAGTTGGTAGATTTTGTCGAGAACCGGCTTCTTCGGCTCGGCTCACTAAAAGGAACCGGCTCTTTCGGGTCCTAAACGGCTGTTCAGGTTGTTTTTGCTTCTTTAATCCCAACATGACCAAATATTATGTAAAATTATGCACAAAATGACTTAAAGGAAGGGGGGAATAGAACAAAAAATAAAAAAATACCAAAATGAAAAAGTAGTGAAAAGCTGAGGAAAAAAAGAAACAAAAGGAAGAGAAAAAAAGAAGGGAAAATTTAGAAAAAAGCCAGAAAAAAAGAAAAGAAAGAAATGTAGGAAAAAAAGTAAATAGAGAACAAAAAGAAAAAAGTAACAGCTCGGAAAAAATAAACACAATGAGATTTTTTTTAAAGGAATTAAAAAAAAAAAGTAGAAAAAAACACTGAAAAAAGAAGAAAACGTTTGTGTTGCATTCAAATAATTTCCAATTATATCAAGTGAATCTTGTTGCCAACATTGTACTTCCACTCAAAAATGTGATTGAGTACAGTTCTGTATTTCACAACCGACTAAATAAGCCCCCCAAAATGCTAATATTATGCGACAAAATATATCAGGAAATAAAAAGAAAGGGAAATCTTGTGAAATAATTGTAAAAACAAACGACGTTTGTAGGCCGTACAACCTTTGCAATAGTACATGAGTCAATTCATTCAAAAGAGAAAAATAATTTTGCATTGCCGGAAACTGAGCAAAATGTAACTTGATGTCAAGTTTTGGACATGTTTGATAATTAATTATCTTGCCACACTTGGGATTATGGTTGCTCACTGTTGTTTCAAGCGTTGCTCACCGACTTTGTGTGAAGAGGGAACATTGCCCGCAATCTATAAAGTTTGCCCACCCCTCCGTTAAGGTATATTTTAAAATTTAAAAAAACATTGATTGAGAACCCCAGTTTAAGAAAGAGTGTGTATTCGTGCGTTCACTCAGCCGCCGAATGTTATCAGCAAAAGTGGGGGTGCGAAGGAATTCTTATCTGTCTGGCTCCTGATAAACAAGGGCGCTAATGAGTAGAACTAATGAATTTTTTATTGATACGATTTCAGAGGGTTCGTTAATCTGCGCGTGTAGGTCAACTTTACGGCGTTATCCACTCAACATTTGCAAGTTTGTGTACGTCCTGGTGTTTTTTCATGCCTGAGTGCAATTGTGTGTTTGATCAAATCGATGTTCACAGTATGATCGACATTTGCAAGTTGTGTGTGAGTGTTCTCACTCCGTCGGGATAAAAGTGCCCGTCGTTCTGTTCGCAGGTGGGCGGGCGGTCGGGGAAAATGTCCGCCTCGGCAATTTGCCTTGAAGCGGCGCACGTGTGTTTAAAATGTCAGCTATCGCACACCGGCAGTTCGCTTAGCTACACATGCGGGAAGGTGATGCTGCAACCGCACGTAGCGCTTCTGCCATCATTTAAAGGTCATGAAAAAGCTAATAAGTGCAATTATGTCAGAATACACAAAATGATCTACAATGCCACATTCTTTTTTCATTTTAACGAGTGATTAACTACCGTAAATTCCAGACTAAAACCGTCTGCTTTTACGTTTTAAACGATGCGGCTTTAAATACGGTGCAGCTTATTCTTTTCCTTTGTGTGGCGTCTCCAAATAAAATGCCGGGCGGATTTTTTCCACAACACACCACAGTGATTCCTAGAAACATTTGACACCCATCGAGATAATTCAGTCCATGCTTTTGCCAACATTAATTATATACTACATCACAGGAGCAAAAGGGGTGGCCAGTATTTGATTATTACAACAGACTCATGATATTTCAACGTTTTCACCCGCAAATAAAGTCCTCAATTTATACATCAAAATTGAACAGCAGTGGTTTTTATCCATCAAAAACAGTTCTCTTTCTGTATGATCGGCATCAATGTCAGGTCGCTGACGTTTGTTTAAACCTCAAGGAACGATGACAAGCGATATGCAATTTGGTTTGTCACCGCAACAACCACCATTGACAACAACACAAAAAGACACCTCTGTTTTGCAATTTGGCACTATTCTCTACAGTACAGACACTGCCCTACTTATGAACGAGTTAGGTTCCGGACGATCGTTCGCAAGTTGAATTTTCGTAAGTTGCTTCAGTGCTATGTTTTTTATGTTTAAGGTTTATTAAGTATGTTTAACGCTAGTGTAAGTAACCTGTATTGTTTTGTACTAAAAAATAAACGTTTCATAAAATAATATGCTCTATAAAGATAAATAAAGTTAAGTGTAACTTACTTTTGGAAGATAAGCTTCAAGAGGTCCTCCTCCGTGGTAAAAAGTGGCCGGAAAAAAGCGTTCCGACCATTTTCTCAACCGCATCAAGCTTTCTTATTCTACTTTCATTTAAAAAGAAACGGCTCGCCTCTTTTTTACACTTTACACCAACCATATTGAATGGATGCACGAGCTATTAAACAATAAAAATGTCAAAGTTCTTAGCACGCTGGAGATAGTATAGACATAGTATAGACAATATAGAATGTTTACACAGGAACATTTTTTTTGTTTCGGGTGGATGCTGTGTAACCTCTCACACCGCCACATGCCGGTAGCGGTGGAAAGAAGCACTGCAGTAATGTCCTGTACTCGGAAAAAGGTGCACACAATACAAAATCTAATTTACAGCAATGTACAGATATTTTTTGGCATCCCGAATTTTTTTTTTTCGTATCTCAATGGTCGTGAGTAGGGGAGCGTGTGTACAATTGCCATGGCGCTATCCTCCAGAAATGTAGAGCTCTGCAGTTTACGCGACGCAGTCCTCATTTATGGCGCAGTAGTAAATATGTGCTTGTCTTTGTAATCACCATCTTGAATGGTCACATGATCCGAAAACATGCGACTTAATCAACTCAGAGCAAAAGTGAAAATGTCGCAGGTGATAACGGTTTTAAGTGTGCGGGGCACAGCGCTGTTGGCATTCTGCAGCTAAAGGCGTCAACTTGCCAGCTATGCGTCGGTCTTAAAATGTGATGAATGCACTGAATGAGTAGATTTGTATGGTTGTTTAAGCCCGAAGCTTTCAATTTGGCGTGGTTCATACAAAGACAATATTAAGTTTTGTTCTTAAGTGCGCTCGGTAGTACAAAATTTACAGTATGTGTTCTAAGCGTTCTCCAGCAATGTCACTCCACCTTATTGATGGTGTGCGTAAAGATTTTTGTGCTCACAAGGTAAAATCAAATTGAAATGTCAAAAGTTGCGCCTGAGCCAGCCTCGGTTGTACGCTTTGAACTTCCTGACGCTAATCTGATCTCGCGCGGCTCCTCCGGTTGGAGGGCCGCAACCGAGCTCGACGTCGTGCCGCGTGGGCGGCCGTGGAAAAAGGTTCACGACTTTGAAAAGGTTTGCCGAGCCGCTCCAACGCATCTACGGCAGCCAAGAGTATGAGAAGGAAGAATAGCAATGAGGAGATGGGTTTAGGGAAAAGACGGTTAAGCTGTTGTTTTTAATGAATAAAAAATCATCAAACATTTCAAGTTTAAAGGGACTGCAGTGTTGTCTGAAAACATTCATGACGTCCTTCTAGAGGAGAATTTAGTCAACATATCACGAACATTACATCCATCTAGATATTTATTCATTTAAAAACATAAATAATTTGAAATATAGATTAAAAAAATATACAAAATGAAAAGTCATTTACTGGACTTTGAGTATGTGATATGTCACAAAAGTAAAGCACGTAACATCATCGCCACAAAGTTTATTTGGGGCGGCAGTAGCTCAGGAGGTAGAGCGCTCGTCTTGGGATCAAGGGATCCCAGTTCGACTCCCGGCTTGTCCGTGTTATATGTCGAAGTGTCCTTGGGTAAGACACTGAACCCCTAATACCCTCAATAAGCAGGTGGGCGTCTTACATGGCTGCAATACAAGGCTGCTATTGGGAAATGTGAAGCACACTGTAAAGCGCTTTGGGAAGTCATTGACTTGAAAAGCGCTATATAATTGCAGTTCATTTCATTTAATATTTTTTCAATAAAAATCATGAAATCCTCGAATCATGCAATTAATGTTCCCTCTAAGCTGCGTGTGTGCGCAATTGCGCACTACCCAGAGAAAATCTAGCCAGTTCACAAAAATCAGGGCTCGAAATTGCTAATAAAGAAGCGAATTAAGTCAAAGTTACAGTGCATGAAGGTAAAAATACAAGGGTATTTGGAAGTCAAGGTCAAAGTAGAACGAAGATACGAAGTTTTTCGAGAACCGGCTTCTTTGGCTCGGCTCACTAAAAGGAAACGGCTCTTCCGGGTCCTGAACGGCTCTTCGGGTTGTTTTTGCTTCTTTCATCCCTATATGACCAAATATTATGTAAAACTATGCACAAAATGACTTAAAGGAAGGGGGAATAGAACAAAAAAGAAAAAAATACCAAAATGAAAAAGTAGTGAAAATCTGAGAAAAAAAGAAACAAAAGAGAAAAAAGAAGGACAAATTCAGAAAAAAGCCACAAAAAAAAGAAAAGAAAGAAACAAAGGAAAAAAAGGAAATAGAGAACAAAAACAAAAAAAGGAACAGCTAGGGAAAAAAAAACACAATGAGATTTTTTTTAAAGGTATTAAAAAAATGAAAAACAAACAGGGAAAAAGAAGAAAAAGTGTGTGTTGCATTCAAATAATTTCCAATTATACCAAGTCAATCTCGTTGCCAACATTGTACTTCCACTTAAAAATGTGATTTAAATACAGTTATGTATCGTGCAACCGACTAAATAAGCCCCCCAAAATTTTAGTATTATACGACAAAAGATACCAGGAAAAAAAGAAATCGAAAACTTCTGAAATTTTTGTAAAAGCAAATGACGTTTGTAGGCCGTACAACCTTTGCAATAATACATTAATCAATTCATTCAAAAGTAATTTTTTTTTTACATTGCAGGAAACTCAAACGCAAAATGTAACATGATGTCAAGTTTTGGCGTGTTTGATAATGACTTACTTGCCACACTTGGGATTGCTGTTGCTCACTGTTGTTTCAATCGTTGCTCACCGACTTTGCGTGAACGCTCAGACCCCTGGAAAATTACAGGGAACATTGCATGCAATGTGTTTTGTACGACGTGATACTAGAATTTTAGGAACAAAATCGTTTTTCCCAGTGATTTAGGATCTAGAATCAGTATTGTCACAGCCGTCATTGGTAAGTTCCGGCTCATTTCTAAAGAGCGGGATGTCGCTTTACACCAGAAAACAACGAATGATGAACGTGCTGTATCCGAGTAGAATCAGGAGCCTTCTCCTGCTACATGTGACTATGGAAACCAATACTCTCTGTTTTATGTGGGGGAACAAATCCCACCCTAAGAAACTACCTCGAGAGAGGGATACAAATAGGAAGTAGTGCCCCTACATCTCTGGCAGTAATTGAATCTGTGAGCCATGACTCGTATAATATATAATAGTGGCAAAACGGGGGGAGGGCGGGTTGACTTTATCCAATTCAATACTAACTACGTACTCACAATATTTTAACTTATCACCCACTAATCAAGTCCTCAATTCATATATCCGAATTGAACAGCTGTTATTTATAAAACACGCTGCAGTTCTCTTTTTGTATCATTGGAGTCATTGTCAGGTCGTTGGAGTTTCCTTTCATCCTCGAGGAACGGTGACAAGCTTATTTATTTGGTCCGTCATTATGGCAACCACCAATGACAAGAGCAGGAAAAATGGTATCTGTGTTGCAATCTGGTGTTATTCTCCACACTATGGTTGCCCTAACACTGTCGTCTAGAAACATTTACATTTTACGTGACGCAGCCCTATTTGCATTTTTTTCCGGCGTTGTAGTAATAATGTGCTAATTTTTGTAACCACTCCGGTAATCTCCATCTTGAAAGGTCATATTATCGCAAAACAGGTGACGTAAACAATTGCAGTAAAGCTGAAAGTGGCTCCAGGTTTAAGCCTGCGGTTTAAAATCCAGTGCTGCTCGAATGACAAAATTGAGTTTCGTTCTCTCATTTGAGCTTGCGACTTTTAACTCGTTCATTACCAATGACGACTAAAGACATTAAAAATCAATTCTGACTTATATGCCAACGATGTTTTTCATTGTCAATTTATTATTTTCCATTTAGGTAGGTTAAATTGAGGCTTTTGTGGCAATATCCAATACGTTCATCACATCTTTTCCTTCCAAAAATAAGGAAAGAGCAGATTTTGGCGTCCTTAGTCGTCAATGTTACCGAATGAGTTAAAATCCAAATTACCGTAAATTCCGGACTATAAGCAGTTACTTTTTTCCAAAACGTTCAACCCTGCGGCTTATTCAGTGATGCGGCCAATTTATGTAATTTTTGTAACGCTCGAGTACTAAAGGTAAGATTTAGACCGCTGGAATATATGTGCCGAGGAAGACTGCAACTTCTTAGCTTGGGCACAAATTAAATTAGCGCAAACTAACCCTCAAAGAAAGGCACATGACGCAGATTTCAAGCTAAAAGCAATCGAGCAATCCGATAAGAAGGAAACAGAGCTATCGCACGCAACCTTTACTTTGCGAGCGTATTGCTAGCGTGTTTTGGAATAAGGGAGCGTGGGACGATGTCTACATGACAAAGTGTCTTTCAGACACAGAGGAAGACGACTTTGATGGCGTCAGTTCTAAGTAGGAAGATGAGGACGGTTTACCGTAACTTTTAAAAGTACGGTATATTTTTTTAACAGACCCGTTGCTTGTATTGCGAGCGTGTTGCTAGTAGCGTGTTGCTACCTGTCACAGTCACGGTTTGGGATGAAAGTTATATTATTATTATTAAAGCTTTGAATACTCTCTTGGTGTACCGTCTTACTTTGTAAATATGTGTAACCCATGTATAAAAAGTATTTGCAACTGTATATTTTTGTAATGTATTTATTTTAGAGACTTATTCTGATATGTTTTCCACGGGCAAATCAAATGAAGGGGCGAAAAGCACGGGGGCTGACGGGAAGTGGATTAAAGGTGAGACGTGTTTTTGGACGCAGCGGACAATAGTGGTTATATATTTTTCCCACCTTTACCTTTGGAAATATAGACTTTTTTTCCTTGGATTACTTTCAACGGGACCCGGACTCTGCAGGTCTGCATCAAACCTTAACTACCCGTATCATTTTCCGTTCATTTTGCCGGCTGTGGTTATTAGACTGTGTACTTTATATTCAGGAATAATCGCGGGACTTAAAGTCGGGATTTGGCTATGTTTGTGATCGTGTTACATGTTTTAATGTGAGCGCATGCGGCTTATATATAGGCGCGGCTTGTGTAAGCACAAAAGCGGTTATCCTCTTAAAATGTGGTGGGTGCGGTTTATAATCTGGTGCACTCTATAGTCCGGAATTTACGGTATTTGATGCATTTTCAACAAAACTAAACCTCGCCTAACTCATTGACTTCATGCACAGTTCCTTCTCAGCCAGCCTAATGACCAGTAAGTGGAGGATTTACACCTCAATCCATCGATGGCACTAAATTCAGAACTAATTTTCAACGTCTTTAGTCGTCATCAGTGTTATAAATAACGCTATTTTTCTTTCAGAAACAGGTTAATATGCACTTTTTGGGGATTTTGTGGTGTTGACTTTAAATTTGTTGAGCATAAAAAAAAGTTACATTGTTATTTTTATTTGGTTAGATTTAGATGTATTTTAAACATTTCCTGCGTTTTTCAGTGTAAATGTGTT
This sequence comes from Urocampus carinirostris, assembly GCF_059441175.1. NCBI lineage: Eukaryota > Metazoa > Chordata > Actinopteri > Syngnathiformes > Syngnathidae > Urocampus > Urocampus carinirostris. Next base: position 8,705,162 of record NC_142368.1, read on the forward strand.
TCATTAAAAGTTTATACTTCTTTCATCTCTCTTTTTCGTTTTGTTATTGTATTTTTTTTGTTCCTTGTCTTTTTTATATTCAGATTCAGATTCAGATCTACTTTATTGTCATTCTAGTACACGTGTATACAGAACGAAATGTCGATGCATCTGACCCCCACAGTTTCCTTGAATGTACAGATATAAATAATGTTGTATTGTATTTTGGCTACGTATAGTATTTTACCATAGTTCCGATAGTGCAAGAAGAGTAGCTAACCAGATGCGCAAAATGGGCAGTCGGTTAACAAGTCAGGTACACAGTAACATTAACACTGTAACAATAACGCTGTAATTACAATAGTGCAGAGAGCAATGTGCAAGGAGTGGCAAGCTATAAAAAAAACTGCCAGTAGTGCAAAAGTCAGATTAGCAGCCGTTTAGATTTAAGTTAACTATATGTTAGATTGACCATTTAACAGTCTAATGGCCAGGGGGACTAGACTATTGCGGAGCCTGGTGGTCCTGCACCGCACACTGCAGTACCTCTTTCCAGAGGCTAGCAGAGTGAACAGTCCATGATGGGGGTGAGAGGGGTCCCCGGTAATGTTTTTAGCATGGGATAGGCAGTGCTTCTGGCCAATGTCCTGAATGGAGGGAAGTGTAGTCCCGATTATTTTCTCTGCTGTCCTCGTTACCCTCCTCACACTACCCCAGTCGGTAGCGCTGCAGCCTCCACACCATACAGAGATACAGCTGGTCAGGATACTCTCTATGGTGCCCCTGTAGAATGTAATGAGGGAGGGTGGGGGCAGGTGGGCTCTCCTCATCCTCCGCAGGAAGTACAGGCGCTGCTGTGCCCTCTTAACCAGTGATGCAGTGTTTTCGGACCAGGTGAGTTTGTTTGTAATGTGCACCCCGAGGAACTTGATACTGCTGACAACCTCCACAGCCTTGTTGTTGATGCAAAGTGGGGCATGGTTGGGCTGGTTTTTCCTAAAGTCGACAATGATCTCTTTAGTTTTGTCGACATTCAGGACCAGGCTGTTGTCCCTGCACCAGCCCACCAACTGCTCCACCTCCTCTCTGTAGGCCAGGTCGTTGTCATCCCTGATGAGGCCCACCACTGTTGTGTCGTCAGCATACTTCACGATGTGGTTTGTGGCGGACCTAGGGACGCAGTCGTGTGTCATCAAGGTGAACAGCAAGGGGCTTAGGACGCAGCCTTGGGGGGAGCCCGTGCTGAGGTAGATGACATCTGAACTGTTCTGACCTATCCGCACTGATTGGGGTCTGTCACAGAGGAAGTCCAGCAGCCAGTTCCGCAGGGGGGTGTTGAAACCCAGGAGTCTCATTTTGTCCACCAGATGTTGTGGGATGATGGTGTTGAATGCTGAACTGAAGTCCAGGAACAGCATCCGCACATGGGTGTTCTTCTCCTCTAGATGTGTCAGGCTCAGGTGAAGCGCAGAGGAGATGGCATCCCTGGTGGAGCGGTTTGTCCTGTAGGCAAACTGAAAGGGGTCGAATGAGGAGGGGAGACTGGAGGTGATGTGCTCTTTAACCAGTCTCTCAAAGCACTTCATTATGATAGGAGTCAGTGCAACGGGCCGGTAATCTTTGAGTGATAAGATCTGGGGTTTCTTTGGCACTGGGATGATGTTGGCAAATTTGAAGCATGATGGTACTTTGGCTTGGTCTAGCGAGGTGTTGAAAATGTCTGTTAGTACACAAGCCAGCTGATCGGCGCACTCCCTAAGTACCCGCCCCGGAATGTTGTCCGGGCCTGGAGCCTTCCTTGTGTTGACCCTTCTCAGGGTCTTCCTCACGTCAGATGAGTCCAGGTGGAGTGCTCTTTCGCCCTGATTTGGAACCGCTTTCGCTGCAGGGGTGCCGTTTTGTGCCTCGAACCTTCCAAAGAATTTGTTGAGGTCATTCAGAAAGTCCATGCTAGTGTTCTGCACTGGGGCGGTGGTTGGCTTGTAACTGGTGATGGCCTGAATGCCTTTCCACATATCCCTGGTGTTGGTTGTGCTGAGGAAACGTTCCTGGATTTTTTGACTGTGCGTTCGCTTTGCTAGTCTGATAGCCCGGTTCAGGTTAGCCCTCGCTGATAACAGCGCCTCCTTGTCACCAGATCTAAAGGCAAGGTTCCGTACTTTTAGTTGTTTTCGTATTTCAGCAGTCATCCAGGGCTTCTGATTGGCACGGGTGCATATAGTTTTGTTATTGCTGACGTCTTCTGCGCATTTACTGATGTAGGCTGACACAGAAATGGCGTACTCATCTATATTTATTTTGTTGTTGTAAGTGGCAGCCGATTTAAACATGTCCCAATCAGTGCAATCAAAGCAGTCCTGTAGTGCCTCCATTGCCCCCTCAGACCACACCCTCACCTGCTTCACTGTAGGTTTTTCTCTGGTCAGCAGGGGCTTGTATGCTGGAATTAGCATAATAGAAAGGTGATCTGATGAGCCAAGATGGGGGCGGGGGGCTGCTTTATATGCACCTTTGATGTTTGTGTAGGCCAGGTCTAATGTGTTCCTACCTCTTGTAGCAAAGTTTACATGCTGATGGAAATGCGGGAGAACTGTTTTCATATTGGCCTGGTTAAAGTCCCCCGCCGCAATAAAAATGCACTCGGAGTAAGCATGCTGCAGTTCACTCACAGTTCGGTAGAGAACGTCCATTGCCTCCTTCGTATTAGCGCTGGGGGGCACGTACACGGCAGTAATGATGGTCGCGCTAAACTCCCTCGGTAGGTAGAAAGGTCTGCAGATCACCGTCAAAAGCTCAATGTCTCGTGAGCAGTGTTTCGATATTATCTTCGCATTTTTACACCAGTTGTTGTTGGTATAAATGCATAGACCGCCCCCCTTGCTTTTGCCGGTGAGTTCGCCGCTTCTATCAGCGCGGAAAGCAGTTAGCCCCACAATGCTAACAGCGTCATTCGGGATAGATGAGTTTAGCCATGTCTCCGTCAGAATTAAAGCACAACACTTTTGAAGTTATTCCGTGCATAATGTCACATAGTAATTGGTAATGCGGGAATTAAAGCAACAAAAGCAACCTAAAGAGCCGTTTTGGACCCATCCATCCATCATCTGCACCGCTTATTCTCAGTAGGGTCGCGGGGGTGCTGGAGCCCATCCACAGCTATCTTCGGGGAGTGGGCAGGGGTGATCCTGAACTGGTTGCCAGCCAGTCGCAGGGCACACAGAGACACACAACTCACTCATTCACACCTAGGGACAATTTGGACCGGCCAATTAATCTGACAAGCGTGTTTTTGGAATGCGGAGTGCCCGTAGGAAACCCACGCAGGCACGGGGAGAACATGAAAACTCCACACGCGGGGGCTGAGGTAGCTGGACTTGAACCCGAAACCTCTGTACCATGGGGCTGCGTGCTAACCAACCAGCCGCCGTGTCGCCCCCGTTTGGGACCTGAAGCCGAATAAAAAACGGTCCCCTAAGAGTCGGAATGCTCACCACAGTGTTTTGTTTCTGCTTGGATAATTTCAAATTCTTTAACGTACAACTTCTTCTTCAAGTAACAGAAATATTTACTCTCCCTGGTAACTAGTTACTTTTACTATAGAGTAATTCAGTTACTATTTGGAAGAAGTAGTGAGTAACTACAATCACTTTTTTAAAGTAACGTGCCCAACACTGGTAGTGAATGAGTTAATCAGGTGTGCACTTTGTTCTGGAATTTGCAGTACCGTATTTTCCGCACTATAAGGTGCACCGGGTTATAGGGTGCACCCCCAAAAAATAGTCTTTTGTCCGATATTTTCCATACATAAGGCGCACCGGATTATAAGGCGCTACAATGGGAACGTCGACAAAACAGTCAGATAGTTCAGTCCAACTTATTACCCCCTTAACATTCCCAAAGCTTGCAAAGAAGCAAATACGCGTCGAGAACACGTGCGGATGCGGTGTCCGTACGATGTCACCAATCACTCAAATGCATCGTTCCAAATATCATTCGATAGGTTAAAGTCTTGGGATTCAAGAAATGCCAAACATTTCTTAGTTTCCGTTTTATTTTTTGCTGGCAACTGTGTGGACAGCAAAGTAATAATTTTATTGTGCAGGGAAACGGGATTCTTTACTGTGCATATGACAATAAACACTTTGAATTGAATTGAGTTTAAAAATAGACTCATCACAGAAACATCAATATCGTTCTAAAACAAGATACCGGGAAAATATAAATCCGCATAGCTCACCTAAGTTCTCTTGCAGCCATCACGTTCAATAATGATACGTAACCATGGTCTTCTTACAACCGTGAGTGTAGTAAATTCAGGAGAGTAAAATATTTACAAATACAGAATATTAAAAAATGTTTTCTCTATGCCGTAGTGCAACCCAACGTGTGATTCACATTCATCTTTTTCGGCCAATTGCAGGCTTTGTTTCGCCCCTTTAGCCTATGCGAGCCTGTAAATGATAAAAAGGATCCGCCCCCTTTCCCTCCGAGTAACTTTAGCCAATAGTGACTGATTCAAATGATGATTGAAACATTGGTTAGGAAATGAAAAGCCGGTATATAAATCCCAGCATACACCGCGGACGACTTCGCCTTCGGGGGAAAATCCAGTCGGCGGCTGCTTGCCTTAGTTGCAAGACTTTGCGACTTAATATTGATCCGTATATAAGGCGCACTGTATTATAAGGCGCATGGTCAGCTTTTGAAAAAAATAAAGGCTTTTAGGTGCGCCTTATAGTGCGGAAATTACGGTACTTATCCATTGATGCTTTTATTCAAAAGTAGAGCATAAACTTAATTTAAGAGTTAAGGTGAAACAATAAAATGGATTGTTTTCTACATAGCAGTTTATATATTGCTGTCTTGCTCTCATAATCAAGTGACGACTAATATGTAGGTTGATTTATTTGTAAATCTGACTGCCTCACTAGACACGAACCTCATTGCACGTCACCAGTGATTCATGACATGGTTTGAAAAGCTGCAGCTCGTCCCTTATGTCAAATACGAAGCAGATTCAGGAACTAGTGAAGTTCTTGCCTACGCGGATGCTGTAAAAAGTGCCAGTGAGCAAAAGAGGCAAACGAGGAAGCTGTTGAGCGAGGAGCAGCCCAATTGATGTGGCGGTCAGCCAGTCAGGAGGCAGCTCCCTAATCTCTTTCCTGCGGGTCCTTCTGGAGCGCAAATATGTGTCGGAGTGGCACGTCGTCTCGGGCCTGAATTAATCCTATTAACGTAATCTGCAGCTCGCAAGAAAGCCTTAGAATAAAACGGGAAATTTAAGAAGCATCCCAACTTTCTTTCTCTGTGTGTGTGCTCAGGTGACGGAACGCTGCGAGTGTGGGACGTGAAGGCTGGCGCGTGCCGATTGGTGGTCCCTGCACACGACGCCGAGGTCCTGAGCTGCGATTGGTGCAAATATGATCAGGTGACTCATCAGAGAAAGTTCAATATATATGGGCACATGCACCTCGGCAAGTACCGTAAATTCGGGACTATAAGCCGCTACTTTTTTCCCAAACGTTCAACCCTGCGGCTTATTCAGTGATGCAACCAATTTATGTAATTTTTCTAACGGCCGCTAGCGTGTTTAGGAATGAGAGAGCGTGTTTAGGAATAAGGGAGCGTGGGACGACGTCTATATGAATAAGTTTATTTCCGATACTGAGAAAGATGACTTTAATCGCGTCAGTTACAAAGAGGAAGATGAAGACGGTTTGCCGGTATTTCTAGTACGGTATATTTTTTTAACAGACCCGTTTACTGCTTTGCGAGCGTGTTGCTAGTAGCGTGCTGCTACCTGTCACAGTCACGGTTTGGGATGAAAGTTGTATTATTATTATTAAAGCTTTGAAAACTCTCTCGGTGTACCGTCTTTCTTTGTAAATATGTGTAACCATGTATAATATGTATTTGCAACTGTATATTTTTGTAATGTATTTATTTTAGAAACTTATTCTGATATGTTTTGCACGAGCAAATGAGAAAGAAGGGGTGGGGCAAACGCGGGCTGAAGGGAAGTGGAGTAAAGGTGAGACGTGTTTGTGGACGCGGCCGACAATAGTGGATATATATTTTTCCCACCCTTACCTTTGGAAATATACACTTTTTTCCTTGGATTACTTTCAACGGGCACCCGGACTCTGCAGGTCTGCATCAAACGTTAAGTACCGGTATCATTTTCCGTTCATTTTGCCGGCTGTGGTTTTTGGATTGTGTACCATATATTCAGTTACAATTGTGGAATTCTTAACTATGTGTGAACATTCACATCTATACCTTTAATAGGCTGAATCAATCCAACCCTCATTACTATTTTATGCCTGTTAAACATATATAAACATTAAATAATTACTTCATAAAATTGCAATATTATTCAGGAACGTAGCCTGATTTTACTTACCAAAAGTCTTTTGTTCGTGCACAAGATCCTAACTCCTTTATTTCCTCAAGACTTCAAATACTCAGTTGAACAAATTTCATGCGTTTAAGTCACATCAATAATTTATTTTCTCTTGCCATTGTAGCTAATGCTAAAGTCAAACCTTTCCCGTCTTATTTCTTGAATATCTTTTTATTTGATTTAGGTTTAAAAAAGTTTGTCCGACAAAAGCAGTGGACACAGACATTTTTTAACCACATTTTGTTATGATACTTCCGTGAATGCCCCCTAGCCAATCATAGTCATTAATCATAGTAACCATGTAAAGTATTTACTCCAAAATAATGCTGACGGATTAAAAAAAATCCCCCTCAAAGCATTTCTACATTGTTTGACAATCCTCGTTGTAATTGGTCTGTTTCGACCCATAATTCCTATTTACAAGTAAAAAAACTTGTAAAATGATATCCAATATGGCCCTTAGCCTCTGACCTTTTGATTGACTTCACTCTCGACCCATTGCAAGCTTTTGTCAAGGTCTCAAGCCTGCAATAGCCTATGTAGTCCGGTGATGAAGAAACAGACCATAACTTACCTCGGCCCCAAAAATCTTCAGCCAGTATTGACCCATTCAAGTGATGATTGACACATTAGTTAGCCAATTACATTCCCAACATAATGTTTTGCATATGTACACACTGTATTCAAATCGGAACTGAAAATAAAAGTGCTTAATGCAACTTCGAATCTACTTTTACGTGTGAGTGTGCACAATAAGTGATTGACTTCTGGAAAGAGAAGTCAAACATTTACAACACTTTCACAATATCTAAAAAAATGGCCAAAGTCAAATACACGGTTGAATGTTTACTTTTTCAAATTTTTATCAAATTTGACCAAGGACAAGGTAAGGAATTCATGCTATTGTTCCAGCTGTTTTCGTAGAGGCCCATGCTACACTCTGCAAAAATGTGATTGCAAAAAAAATTCAGGCAAGAATAAAAACTATATATCTATTTTTATGTGTTCCAACTCAGATTATTCAATAATAGTAGCACTTGCAGTGATTCGTTCAGCCGGGGACAATTCTTAGTGTTACGTTTCAAAAGAGACCAAAAAACGTCCATATTTTCCAATTGTTTCAAGAACAGCATTCAATTGACCTTGGGTACGTCTTGAATTGGGATTTTCTGTGAATTTACCAGGTTAGTGTTACAGCTAATCTGGAACTATCCATCCATTTCCTGCGCCGCTTATGACACTCCTGCTCTAAGCAATGCTTGTTGATGTTCGTGTTTCCGCTCCCAGAATGTTCTGGCGACCGGCTCAGTGGACGGCAGCGTTCGCATTTGGGACCTGAGGAACCCCCGACAGCCAGTCAATCAAATGAGGGGGCACGCCTACGCCATTCGTCGAGTTAAGGTTTGTGCCTGAAATGGACCCGCCCGGTCACGCCTGTCTGCAAAGAAAGACGGCGTCAAACCACCCACAGTCGAGCATGTAATCACAACAGGCCAAGTCTGACACATTGACACGTTTCACATTCACTTTCCACCCACTCAGGAACATTCACACAAACACACTTATGCACTTAAAAGTCCCTCTTTTGTGTGAGGGGAACGCATGAGTTCCCTCTGAACCAAGTCATGTCATTTTTATTTGTATAGCCCCTAATCACAAAGAGTCTCAAAGGGCTGCACAGGTTATTGCACAGACTATTATTTCAGACTATTATTACACCATCCCCTGATCTGAAACTAACATGAGGGCAAGGAAAAACTCAAAAACCTCAACATGAGGAAAATGAAGAAACCTTGAGAAGGGACCGCACATGTGGTTTTCAGCATGACCAGGCTGCAATGGATGTTGCAATTACAAATAATACAGAACAACAAAAAACATATAGGGTAGAAGTGTGTTTTAAGCTTAGACCTAAACATTTCCACTGAGGTTACAGATCGGACCTCAGGGGGAAGAGCATTCCACGGCACCGATGGAGAACGCTCTCGAACCTGCGGAACTCTTCTTGGCTCTTGGAATCACCAGTAAACCGGCGCTTTCAGAACGAAGGCTCCGGACCGGAACATAGGGGGAAATTAAATCTGAAAGATATGAGGGAGCAAGTCCATGTATGATTTTGTATAATACCAAGAGAACCTTGAAATCACATCTTAAGCTAACAAGGAGCCAATGCGGGTTAGCTAAAATCGGCGTAATGTGATCAGACTTCCTTGTCTTAGTTAAAAGCCTTGCTCCAGCATTTTGTACTTGCTAAAGACTCTTGATTTTGGACAGTAATCGAGACGGTAGGCAACAAATGCGTGAATTATAATCTCCGCATCCGACGGAGACAGCATAGGACGAATTTTAGCAATGTTACGAAGATGGAAGAAAGCGGTTCTAGTCATTTTCTTCACATGTGTTTGAAAGGAGAGATCGGGGTCAAATATGACACCTACATTTTTAACTGAGTCACTCTGGGTGATGTGACATTTGTCAATGTTCACTGCAGTTTTTGAGAACAAGTCACGGCATTTAGATGGACCAATAACTAACATTTCGGTGTTTTCAGAGTTAAGACGCAAGAAATCGAGTGACATCCACTCTTTTTATCTCAGCAAATCACTATCACGAGGATGTGTATGAACGTATAACCTCACTTGTCAGTTAAAACATTATGTGCCTTGAAGCAATTACTCCTAACATGTTTGTGTGTGTGACCGTCTGTGTGTGTCTAGTTTTCTCCTTTCAGCGACAACGTTTTGGCGTCATGCTCCTATGACTTCACTGTCAGGTAAGATCCGTGCTGTTTTTTTCTCTTTACGCACACTGGCGGAAAAAGTCAATTGTGTGATGCGGGCAAGCACAAAAACATCGAGTTCAATTTTATGCGCCTAATGGCTCCATTGTACTGCTGCAGTAGGAGGGTCCAACTAAATTGTGTGCTTCATTAATAGCTCCGCAGATTTTTGTGCTGATGCTCTCTCCGTTAATGTTAACGAGCCATGCAACTTGTTATAGCTAGTCACCTGTGACTCCATTGCTTAGACCAGCGGTTCGCGAATATGCCGGGGCAGCAGGCTCTGTTAAGGGAGGAACTTTTTTTTTTTTTTAACTTTCCCAGAATAAAGTGGAATTGCAATCGCACCTCCACTACACTAGGGCGCAGTGGTGTTGTGTGCTTTCAGTATGGTTTTTTTTTTAGTTTTTTTTTAGTTTTTTGTTTACATTTAACCTCTGCGCAGTGCATTTAGCACAAAGTACAGGGTGGAGAAATTAAAAGTCACCCCATGAATAAAATAATAAAATATTTAACACTGATGTTGAGACTGGGAAACAGAGACTGGGCTAAGAGACGAACAAAAGTCTCATCTCATCTTATTAGCTGCACCGCTTATCCTCAGTAGGGTCGCGGGGTCGCTGGAGCCCATCCCAGCAATCATCAGGCAGTGGGCAAGGGACACCCTGAACTGGTTGCCAGCCAATCGCAGGGCACACAGGGACAGACAACTCGCTCGCTCATTCACACCTAGGGACAATTTGAACCGGCCAATCCACCTGAAATGCATGTCTTTGGAATGTGGGAGGAAACCGGAGTGAAACCCACCCAAGCACGGGGAGAACATACAAACTCCGCACAGGAAGTCCGGTAGCTGGATTTGAACCCACACAGGAGGTTCCCAAGACCTTAGAACTGTGCCGCACACGCGCCGCCGTGCTGCCCACGGACAAAAGATCTCCTCCAAAAAGCTAGGAGGAGGAAGTTTGTCGTAGCGTACACTTCACTGTGACCACGGAGGGGACGAGCAAAAACGTTGGTGCTTGCTATGTTCAAAATACTGGCAGTGGAGAGCTCGAAGTCAAATAAATCAAGCTGTCTCTTAAAAACATTGCAACCCAATCACGCTGATAAGACGCTTTAGTTTTTCCCAAAAACAATTTGCCGAAAGGCGTAGATTTGGCATGGACGGAGTTAATGTGTTACCACCAATATCAAACAATTGTTGTTTTGTCCCCAACAATGCTATATGATCACTTAAGAAAAAAAGATCGATCTTAGGGTGGGCAGGAGAAGATCTATTTTCTGAGGTGGGCGTGACATAAATAATCACATCAACAACTGATGATAACGTGATGTAATAGGGAAGATATGATTGGACGTTACGTTCCCAAAAGAACCTGTAATATGCGAAAACCTTGAAGTCGAAACCTTTTTTTTTTTTTTACAATTATGCAACTCAATACTGTATTATACATTGACACAAAAGACCAAACCCTGTTTTATGTTCTTGTACGCAGTAAACCGCAACGTTATTGACCTACAGGTAGAGAAGCAAATAGACAGTCAAGCCAATCAGAATGCAGAACACAGTGTTCAATGAAATCACGAGTCAAAAGTGACCCGCTTTCACCTGATTGGCCGACAAATGCACTGCCTACTTTTTTGTTTTAAGCAAGTCATACGAAATTTGACCGAATTTGCATGAAAATCGTAGCGCTTTAGCTTAATGTGTTAGCGAATCTCTTTTTTTTTTTTTACTTCGTTAAAACAAACCTACACACTTTCTTTGACTTTAGGCAAACACCCATAAGTCACGTTTAGCTGCAGAACATTACCATCACCGGCCGGTCCTGTTCTGATCAGTGAGTCGAGCAAACAGTGCTCAATTGGGAGAGAATAACACACAAAGCAGACAGGTGAACACACTTATAACAATGAGAGGCAAATTGTCGGTTACCACAGAAACGGAGCACAAAGACCTTTTGTGATCATCGTGCCACGTTCAGGGACCTGCTCGCCAGCACGTGCAGGTGAAGTTCATTCGACTGGTACAGGATCAAAGGGAAATACGATTGAAGTGACCTATAAAACTGCTTGAAAATAGGCCAAGTACAGCGGTACCTCTTTTATACGAGCACCTCCAAACACGAGAATTTCGGTATACGAGTTTTTTGGAACAATAATCTGGTTATACGAAGGAAAAACTAGTTCACGAGCAGTCCCGGAGGCTACCACTAGAGACCGCTCCCCGCTCGTGACTGCTTACATCCAGGATCCACTCGCCCATTTTGTATATGCGAACTATCCGTCCCATCCATTATCTGGACAGCTTATCCTCAGTAGGGTCGCGGGTGTGCTGGAGCCCATCCTAGCTCTCTTCAGGAAGTGGGCAGGGGACACCCTGAACTGGTGTCCAGCCAGTCGCAGGGCACACAGGGACAGACAACCAGTCACTCGCTCATACACACCTAGGGACAATTTGGACCGGCCAATTCACCTGACATGTACTTTTTTGGAATGTGGGAGGTAACCGGAGTGTCCAGATGAACCCACGCAAACTCCACACGGGGAGGTTGCGCTAGCTCAGGTGTGTCAAACTCATTTTTAACTCGGGGGCCACACGATAGAATAAACATTCAGTCGGGGGCCGGACTAGTAGATTAAAGAAGAAGAAAAAGAGATAAAGAAATAAGAGAAAGGGGGAGGGGAAAAGGAGAGAGGGTGGGACAAAGAAAGAAACAGAGAGAGAGGGAGAGAGCGTGAGAAACAAAAGATAAAAAGTCGTGAGAGAGGGGGAAAAGAAAGGGAGAGGAAGAAAGAAATCCAAAGAGAAATAGAAAGACAGAAGGAGAGAAAAGAGAAAAGAAAGCGCAAAGGGTAGGAAGAGAGAAAGAGAAAAGAGAGAAGAGGAAAAAAGGAAGATAGAGCAAAAGAGGTTAAAAGACACATACAGAGATAGAGACAAAGAGCAACAAAAGAAGAGAAAAAGAGAGACACAGAGAGTGAAAGAGACAGATTGGGAGAAAAGGGGCGGAAGAGAGAGAGATAAATACAAGTACAGTGTCTTTGTGACAGGCACCTGGCTTTGACAACATCAAGTTGACATATTTCAACCTGCAGCTTGTTTTTCTCTTGCACTTCTCTGAGTGTTGTCTCGCGGGCCGGATCCAATCCCTTAGTGGGCCTGATCTGACCCGCGGGCCGCCTGTTTGACACTTGTGCGCTAGCTGGACTTGAACCCTGACTTCTACACCATGGGGCTGCACGCTAACCACCCAGCTGTTGTGCTGCCTGTAGTAGTTTGCATACATCTTATTCTGTAATGCTGTTTAGTGTTTTCACGGTTCACGTATCCGTTAATGCATAATTTACAATGTGCTAGTCAAACTTTTGGAACAATTTTTTTTTTCTCAGTAATTTAGGATATAGTAACAGTATTGTCAAATGCTGCTGCCGACCAATGCACAGGTCCGGCTCGTCTCTGAGGAGCGGCATGACCCTTTACACCGAAAAACAATGGCGACCAGATGATGAAGGTGCTATTCTGAGTCAAATCCGGAAGCTCGATACTTACTTATACAATATATTTTTTATAGAAAACATACCTGTCAACCTGTACGCTTTTGCCGTACAAAGTATGTTTCTTATGCATTTTAAGACGTGTACGACGTACCAGAAAATCTGTACGGAAAAACGGAAATTTGCCAATGATGGGTACCATCCGGTATACACCGACTCTCACGAAACGGCAAATCAATCAAGTCAAACCAGTTCGCCGCAGTAGCCTCTATCTCGGTATCGTTTTTTTTGTTGCAAACGAAGCGAGCGGTTTGATGCTACTGTGCGCATGCGTCTGCCGCCTCGGATTTCACGTGGTAGTTATGTAGTGAAAGGAAGTCCGTCTCTTTTTAGAGAACCGTCTTTTTCGGCTCAACTCATTAAAGAGAGCCGGCTCTCAAACGGCTCACTTGCTCTGATGCATTATATTACGAATTATTGTTGTATAAAGAAGTTACGAAAAAAAGGAAGTATAAAAGGAGAAAATTAAAAATCCCTTTAATCAGTATATTACCATCAATTTACTTAATTTTTGAACTTTTTTCAAAAGGGCAGCACTGCGGCGCAGTGGTTAGTGCGTGTGCGGCACAGTTCTGAGATCGAACCTCCTCTGTGGAGTTTGCATGTTCTCCCTGTGCTTGCGTGGTTTACTCCGGTTTCCTCTCACATTCCAAAAACATGCATGTCAGGTTAATTGATTGGTCCAAATTGTACCTAGGTGTGAATGAGCGAGTGAGTTGTCTGTCTCTGTGTGCCCTGCAACCAGTTCAGGGTGTCCCCTGCCCACTGCCTGAAGATAGCTGGGATGGGCTCCAGCACCCCCGCCACCCTACTAAGGATAAGCGGTGCAGATAATGGATAGATGGATGGCTTCGAATGAGTTAAGAAGAAGTACCACTGAGCACTTCCGACCAATGTTCCGTGTAATTTTCCAAGGGTCTGAGCGTTCACACAAAGTCGGTGAGCAACGCTTGAAACAACAGTGAGCAACCATAATCCCAAGTGTGGCAAGATAATTCATTATCAAACATGTACAAAACTTGACATCAAGTTACATTTTGCTGAGTTTCCGGCAATGCAAAATGATTTTTCTCTTTTGAATGAATTGACTCATGTACTATTGCAAAGGTTGTACGGCCTCTAAACGTCGTTTGTTCTTACAATTCTTTCACAAGATGTCCATTTCTTTTTATTTCCTGACATATTTTGTCGCATAATATTAACATTTTTGGGGGCTTATTTCGTCGGTTGTAAGATACAGAACTGTACTTAATCACATTTTTTAGTGGAACTACAATGTTGGCAACAAGATTCACTTCATATAATTGGATATTATTTGAATGCAACACAAACTTTTTCTCCTTTTTTCCATGTTTTTTTCTACTTTTTTTTTTTCATTCCTTTAAAAAAAATCTCATTGTGTTTATTTTTTCCGAGCTGTTTTTGTTCTCTATTTACTTTTTTCCTACGTTTCTTTCTTTTCTTTTTGTCTGGCTTTTTTCTAAAATTTTTCCTTTTTTTCCCTCTTCCTTTTGTTTCTTTTTTTCTCAGCTTTTCACTACTTTTTCATTTTGGTATTTTTTCTTTTTTGTTCTATTCCCCTCTTCCTTTAAGTCATTTTGTGCATAATTTTACATAATATTCGGTCATGTTGGGATTAAAGAAGCAAAAACAACCCGAAGAGCCGTTTAGGACCCGAAAAAGCCGGTTCCTTTTAGCGAGCCGAGCCGAAGAAGCCGGTTCTCGACAAACTCTACTAACTTTACTCCACTTCTTTCTTCTCCAACTTGACTTCCAAATACCGCATTTAGGACACAACGTCAGGGGAACCCGTGTATTTTTACCTTCATGCACTGTAACTTTGACTTAAGTCGCTTCTTAATTAGTCATTTTGAGCCCTCATTTTTTGTGCGCCGGCTAGATTTTCTTGTGCGCTGAGAATGTGCGAGCAGTGCGCAATTGCGACTCTTATCGAAGCAAGTCGCTGACAACAAGTGGGACGAGTTTGGGGATCGAGGGAGACCAGCAAGCAGCAATTGAGCCAATAAAATAAAAAAAAAAGTTTGCCTGCGGACAGCCAGCCAATGGCAATCCCACTAATTGAACGACTTGAGTGTGTGCGAGTGTGGTCAAAGCCC